>NW_028155998.1:0-33000 GCF_963993115.1 Abramis brama | reverse complement strand
CAATCAATTTGCTCCTGATCTTCAAAGTACAACGGCACAGGCACTTGTTGGTGGAACACTTTTGGAAAAAGTGTCAAGACACTTTGATTTCTTTTGGCCAGTGATGATGGACTGTGCAGAGAAAATTGAAAATGACATTAAAAACATGTCCATGTATGTCTCTGTAAGTCATTTATTTACTAGAGAAGCTATTGGTTTGGAATGCAGTTAAAAAAGAGAGATGGGTGTTTTATAGTTTATACAAGTTTAGAGAGAGAGAGAGAGAGAGAGAGAGAGAGAGAGAGAGAGAGAGAGAGAGAGAGAGAGAGAGAGAGATTTTCATTTCCTTAAGTAGCTAAAGCAAACACACACCTTTATGGGATGCAAGTTAAATAGAACTTGGTAAAGACAGAGTATGATAAATCCCACATTAAGTGCACACAACCTACATTTTAGTCCAGATCAGTAAGCTATTTTAAGAAAAATGTATATTTAGATATAAATTAGATAGTTAGATAATCTCATTTATAAGAAACAACTCAAACCAGAAAGGAGTAAACAGTCTTACCAGAAGAGGCCATCTCACGCAAGATAAAGACAGGCAACAAAAGATAATAATAAAAATTTATTTTGAAATTGAGTAGAAAAGACGAGGGGCAGCTAAACCTACACGTGATTAGCTAAATTTAAGCCAGACAGAACATCAACCTGAGCGTCCATAACTTTTTGTCTCTCGAAATAAACTACAGACCCATCCATTGATATATAGAAATGAATTGATATCTACCTAGCTCTATCAAGCTAATCGTTTATAAATAATAAATGTTGCATCATTGCTAAACAACAATAACTTTAGCAGATTATTTAATATACCTCAATTCGTGTCGCTGTACAGTCTCCCCCTACTGGACGCATCAGGAACAGCAGGGGCGTAAAACTGCTTGGGGCGTAGATCTACCGGCTCCAGGTCTGCAGCCTCCCCCTACTCAAATATTTAATCGGAAAGACCATATGATAAAAAGCCTTACTGTCCTCTAGAGTTTCAAACAAAGTAGGATATTATATATAGATATTATATATAGTGTGTGTATACATACATATATATACACACACATATATATATATATATATATATATATGTGGGGTCAATAAGATGTATTAATATTTATTTTCAGCAAGGATGCATTAAATTGGTTTAAAGAAATTTACATTGATAAAAATGTGACTATTTCAAATAAATGCTATTTGTTTGAACTTTCTATTAATCAAGGAATCCAAAGATAAAAAAAAAAAAAGATTTACAAACATATTAAGCAGCACAACTGTTAAACTGACAAGAAATATTTCTTGAGCACCAAATCAACTTATTAGAATGATTTATAAACGTGTTATTTTAAAGAGCACATGTGTATATTTGCAAATATTGCTGGTTACTTTATCATTACAAATAATTTTCCAAATTTGAAAGTTACTTTAGATAATAGCATCTGCTAAATGAACATGCAAATAGAAGTCTAATGAGTGCACTGACAACAGAGCAAACCAACCCACACAGAAACTTGTAATACAGACAGACTCATACTTGTGTGTAGGTCAACTTGTCTATTTAATATATAAAATACAATAAAACATACGCAAAAGGGGAGGGTCATAAAGGACAATGGATACTTTGGTACAATAACAAACACTCTTTTGTAAAAGCAGTATAGAATTTGTAATAACATATCAGTGCATACTTTGTTTATGAAAATATACACAAACTGTATATCATTCTCCGAAAACAACATCTTTTTTTTCTTTTCTTTTTTTACAACAAAACTCAAAGCAGACTAGCCGAACACAATATATTAGCTATAATTTTTCTTTTTTAAACTTTTTTCTTCAATTTCTATTCTAGTTTTGTGTGTTGTATATTCTTATTGAAATTACATTTCAGTTTATTTAGAATATGACTCATTCTTTGCTTGTCTGACGCCCATGCATTGTGTCTGATCAGAATAAATTAAATGTGTGGATGTCCCACCTTAACTATGTGTAGATACTATTGTACAATTGACTAAAAATTGCAGCATTGAACTGGTCATTCTATCGAACCTGTTTTATCGCTTCCCTCAATTAGCAATAAGTACTAATATTACTACAACGGTTTTGTTTTACTTAATAAATCGTGCAATATTAGTAACACCCCTTTGAAGAACAAAAAAGAAAAAGAAAACAACAAAAAATTAAAACGAAAATATATTTATATAATATTCATATTTAATAAAAGAAAAGAAAAGAAAAAGAAAACAGGATGTCTAACCTACACAAAAAAAAACAAAAAAACAAAAAATAAAAACCGTCTTTCTAAATGTATCATTATTATTACCATCTGTGACGATAATCATAATGGTAATGATAATCATCGTAACAATTATATTAAAAACAGACAATAAAACTGTCACCAGCACAAATTAACACGAGAAAAAGTATGTGAGAATCTCTAGACATCATACAAAGGGAATACAGGGACCAAAGTGAACTATTCACCGGACGATTGTCTTTTCTTTGATTACTCAGATTCCTAATTTTATCACGAGGTCTTCAAGAGAGCTTTTCGAACGTCGTCTTAGCCTTGAAATCGACCATCCCGGGCGCATCGGCCTCGAGGATCAGGCTGTCACCTTATAAACGTACATATAGAAATCACTGCATTTGTTCAAAGCTCAGGACACAACAGTCTTTAAGTCAACGGGTGCGCTGCAGAAGCCTCGCTCTGCTATGATGCAGTTCTAGAAAACATCCGCCCAGTAGCTCTAGAACCTCAGTCGAAGGGATACGAACGCACGTCTGTGGTGAGTCCGAACGAACGCTTACTCTCACCGCCTCCCGGTACTGCATCCATCATGTGTGTGAGTGTGTGTGTGTGTGTGTGGAATCTGGTTTAACAAAAGGTGGGCCACCTGTTGAGGTGAAATGAAATGGCTTCTGTCATCCTCTGTGAGTGAACGAGTGGAGGAAAGGAGAGAAAGAGAAGATACGAGAGGATGGAAGGAGAGGTAGAGAAGCCAATGACGGACAGGTGAGTCTCACCTTAACCTTACTAACACTTAAAGTCATAGTTTTAGAGGGGAATACAACATATCTGAAATCATTTTGAACCCCATTTCCCTTCAGCACGCGTAATTTTTCAAAACTCGTCCTTCATCTTTGTCACTTAGAGAATACACTAATGCACAGAAAACGATTTGTGTACATAATTGTCACATCTGCAACACGTGTAAAGCCTAATCTAGATTTCAGTACAACATTCTTTTTTATTTGTTGTCTTTTTTCTTCATTTCTTTCTTTTTTTTCTTCTTTTTTTTTTTACAAAACGTGACATTTTTCTTCTATTATTGTTCACGGTTAAACACGTGAAGTGCAATATAAGCCAAAAAACAAAACAAAAACGAAACGTCCTTCCCTGAATGCTTTTAAACGTCTTATGGGTGAAAGGAGACTGCGTTCCCTTCCAAGCCGTCAGGGAATCGCTCTGTTGGGAGATAGATGTGTAAAATTGACAGGTAATCAAAAAGTGGACTGATCGTGTAAATGATAATGCGAGGAAATTCCTCACTTGTGTGTCTGAAGGTGTGCGAGCGGATAAGGGGGAACGATTTTAAAGTGCACGCCATCAGGATAAAAACGACGGAAAAGAGTCACGCATTAAAAACAGTCAAATCCTCCTTCATCTGCCTCTCCACCTTGATAACTTATAACACGGTACAGTTTATTTACAGGTAGAGGTTGACAGAGACGGTTCCACTGAGATTACAGCGCTGTTTCAGAAAGACCCAGCAGAATATATGTGAACATACATCGCTATGTACAATCTCAACGCTTCTCACACACGCAGCGCTACACAACCTCCATCTCTTTCTTAGCTGACCTAGCTGAGACGCGCGTTTGCCACCAACTCTTTTTGCTATACATAAACCTGGTACTGAAACACTGAGAAATTTCGTATATACATGATCTCAAACATCTAAAAACCCGGCATCCTGAGTTAAACAACTCACTTTTTTGACCGCTTTTTATTTTTCATGGAATCTTACAAACAATAATAAAGCATACCCGTCCCATAAAGTTAGCTAATTAATCTCTGAATTACACAGCCAGACAAAACAATAAATATAGCATAATGTGGCAGACCGCTGCTCTCGTAAATGCAGCCACACACTGCAGGCCGATACGAACATGTCCGTTTCCTGCGCGCCTGGATCTCATTAGTACAGATAGATCTACATTTCCATCAACGACACTACGTTTACGGTCCACGCGTGCGCAGAAAATTGAGGATGCGGAGCGGCGTCCGCGCTTCGAGCCCCGCCGATAGACGCGCGCATCTAGTGCGCAAGCGAGGGGACTGGTGTGAGGTTATGATACAACGAAAGATGGGTGTTTTTTTTGGCTGAATTGTGTTTAGCAATTGAATGAATGAGCACCTCCGTCTCACAGCTGACACACACACACACACACACCACACCACACCACACACCAAGCAAACTATGCTAATTTTTGCGCAGTTAGAAAAACAAAGATAAAGATTTTATGCTAAAGTTGTTACAACAGGAACGGGGGCGATTCTAAAGGCAGCTGCTCAAGCAGATAGTCAAAAAACCAGGAAAAGAAAAACAGAAAGAGAGAAAGAGTCAGTCGAGAAGATAAATGGCAAATACAACCATTCATACAAAAACAAAACAAAACAAAAGAGAAATAGATACAAAAAAATAGAGATCGACAGGCTTGTCTATGCAACATAAGCAGTTGTTATGGCGTTTTGACAGAGCAGTGCCGCTGAACTCCGATCAGGTCGACGGTAAGGCCTGTGAAAGTTGATCTGAGATCCGGACGGCCTCTCTGAGCAGGGGCGGGGGATATCAGAGATGCGACCAAAAGCCCTTCCGCCTTGTACATCTCTTCAGTCTCGTATACGTCAACACGTTTACACCTGGATTGGCAACTGTGTGTGTGTGTGAAGATCTAGTGTGTGTGTGTGATCATATATGCATATTTTATAGAAATATATACACACACACCAGTAAATATGAGTGTGTCTGAGAGTGAGACAAGAGTGAGAGAGACAGGAAGAGAGAGAGACAGAGAGACAGGCGCATGCATGTGTCTAAGTGCGGACTGAGATTGGCTGCTGAAAGCAGGTGCCACTAGGGGTGTGTTTATGTCAGTGTGTGTGTGTGTGTATGTGCTGGTAAGAGAGCAGCTCTCTCGCACTCTCCTTCAGCGTTTATGTGACCCAGGTGTCCAGTCTCATGCGTTTCACATTGGCTGACTCCTGCTGCTCCGCTTGGGACGATTGCTCTCCGGAAGCTCGGAGGAGACCCAGGCCGGCCGAGTTGAAATCGGGAGGGCGCGGCTGCCCACCGTCGTCTCGGTCGCTTCCCTCATAAGAGCTGCCGTTACTGCTGATGCTGTCGACCGGAGAGCGGCCGGTGGGCTCCAAACGCTGCGTCCCACTGTGATACTGGGTCACAGTTAGGCCCGATGCCCCGCCGGTGGAATTAGGGGTGCTGCGATCCCGGTTAGGAGACACCGGCTCGGATTTGATGCTGACATGGGGGTTAGTGTTAACCGTCAGAGTAGCTCCATGAGGGATCGTTCCCACGGGCCTATGGTAGAAGGAGAAAGAGAAGAAGAATCAACATCACTAATAAAGAGGGGACACCTGATGTCTTACAAAAGCATACATTTTAAATACGACAAACAGCAACGTTACCCACAACTTTATCATGTTTTGCACTACCTTTGTACAGCCACATTTTAGTATACAAAAAAATAATAGTACAATAAAGCAGCTATAAAATGCACAGAAGCCAGACAAGTTATCTCTGTCACTTAACTCCTGCTAGCCATGCAGTCACGACTTGGTCAGCCTCCTTTCACACATCACAACATGCCACATACCCTCAACTGCAGTGAGTGTGTTTGTTTATGTGTGTAATTAGGCTGCAGCCAAACCTATGTATTTACAGTAGTGTATTATTTATGTTGGGATTACTCAAAGCTATTTCAGTGGTTTTCCAGAAGAGGAGAGGAGAGGAGAGGAGAGGAGAGGAGAGGAGAGGAGAGGAGAGGAGAGGAGAGGAAAATGAACAGAAAAGGAGGAAAGGAATTGGAAATGGAAGGGAAAAGGAAAACAGGAAAAGAAAATTAAAGGAAAATTGGAAAAGAAAAGGAAGTCAAAAGGAAAAGGAAACAAAAGGGCAAAGAAAGAAAAAAGGAAATGGAAACTAAAAGGACAAAGAAACAGAAGTGAAAAGGAAGAGGAAAGGAAAATATGGAAAAAGGACAGGATATAGTGGAATAGGAAAGGAAACGGCATGGAAGAGGAAATTAAATGAAAAAGAAAATAAGAAGAGTAATCGAAATAGTAAAGAAAAAGGAAAAGGAGGGAAGCGATGGGATGGGAATGGAAGGGAAAATGAAAAAAAGAAGAAAAAAAAGAAAAAAACTAAAGGAAGGAAATGGAGAATGAAATTAAATGAAAAAGAATATAATAAGGAATCGAAAAAGGAAAGAGAATGGAAATGGAAGAAGATGAGAGGAGAGGAGGGAAGAAAGAAAGGAAAAGGAAACTAAAAGGGAAAAGAAAGAAAAGTAAAAAGAAAGAGGAAAAAAGAAATCGAAAAAGTAAAGTAAATGGGAATGGAAAGAGAGGAGAGGAGAGGAGGAAAGGTAAGGTAACGCAAGGTAAGAAAGGAAAGGGGAAAGAATTTGTAAAGGAATGGAAAAGAAAAGAAGGAAAGTGAAAAGGAAGTGGAAATGAAAGAAATGAATATGGAAGAGAAAAGAAAATGGAAAAGTAGCAGAGATCAAAAAGTGGGAAGAAAGGAAAGGCACGAGAAAAGAAAGCGAAGTACAAATAAGTGGAACAGTAAACAGGAAGACAAAAAAGCTAAATGTTTTTGTTTAAAGAAAACACATGTAAGTGAACAAATGTAAAAAGAGATAAAGAGAGCGGGTGAGAGGGTTGTGAAAGAGAGAGTTTGGTCTTGTGGGCCTGTACAGGTTGATTGATGATGCTGCAGGTGCTGTTTCAGTATGTTCTAATGCAAAACAGAAAGAAAGGCCAACTCAGCAAATCACTGACAAAGACAAAGCCCAGCTTCCTACAGCCCAAGCAGCCAGAGACTGATAGAGAGAGAAAACCAAGAGAGAGCACGAAAGTTAGCGTCATTGACCGTAGAAAACGGCCACAAGTCAGACAACAAACAGAGAGAGACGGAGAGAGGAAACGCCAGATACAGTACCAGCTGATCCCTTCCTCCCTGCCCAAGAGTAAGCTGCCCTGAGAGGTCACACTGCAGAGAGAGACACAGGCAAAACCCACTCTAGCATCTGCAATAATCAACGTCATGTCAAACACACACGTACATGTCAGCATTTACTCATCTACAACAGTTCAGAGACAGACGGATGTCTATGGACAGTTAACATGGACTGTTTATTCAGCAGGAGAAAGAAAACCCAACTCAATGCTTACTTCCAAAAACAGAAATAAATATCCCACCCTCATGCATAGCGGAAAGAGCGAGTCTTCACCCCAGTCTGGTCAGGAAAGGCCGGCACAAGGGAAAATGATTTGATGTCATGAGAACATAAGACAGGGTGGCGGAGCAGCGGGGAGCTCCCACGGCTCCATTAGCATTTATATTAGAATGAACAGGAAGTCTGGGCAACAGTGGGACGTAATGACAGTTTCTCAGGCATAACGAGAGAGAAATTCATTTGAAATTCACTGTATATTTGCAGAGAACGCAGCAGCTGCTACCAGGAGAGTGGGAAGTCCTGATAAAGTTCAAATGATAGAGGACACCGCATTACTGATCAATGAAATCGGCTCACGGCTGCACTGAAAACATGAAAATATTCTCAGTCCTGCTAAACCTAACACATACAGCATATTTGTATTAATATTTTCTTCTTTGAACTGAGAGTAGAGAGGACATCAAATATTAGATGAAATTAAAAATACTCTTACGCCCCCTTGAGGTCTATGAGAGAAGTTACAATTAAATTCACAGAAAAATGCAAGTTATGGAGGTAAAATTCCAAAATGAACATTAACATTATATAATAAAGTAAGGAATTAGCTAGGCTCTCTTGGTTACTGTCCTGAAGCTTTACAGAACGTCCAATAAGAACGATCAGTACAACTTTCAGTAAATGGGCTTTTAAAGTGGTAAAAATTAAAAAAACATTATTCTACAACTGATAACATTTCTAATCTAATTTCTACTGATTGTACTATGACCTGAATCAACATGTAAATTATTTAACAATAAACTACTGATGCTTTCATGTTCATTTGGCAAATAATATAAAGCTTGAACTTTTTTTTTATTTTTTATAACTTGGTAAACAAATACCACCTGTATCCTGGATACGCCATATTATTAGGTAATTTCTTTACAATTCTCTTTGAAGCTATCTATACAAACAGATTCTTCATAACCTTACAGTAGAAAAGAGTCTTATCTAGTAATACTGTGAAAAGCAGCAATTGCAATTTTATTTTTATAAGCAGGGCTTAGCGATAGGTCAATTGTTTAAAAAAAAAACACACAAATCAATCGTCATATACATTTATGCTCTTCAGCAGTCACTTTCTTAGCAAATGACTAAAAATAATGTGCACATATCATATTAAAATGGCATTTACCAGAACGGGAATGTGAAAATAAGTCGTCTCCAGTGCCAATATGTGAATATAACTTTATTGCTACTATAAATAAAATAAATAGACATATAATGTTTAATATGATGCATTGCTGTTGATCAAATGATCAGCATTTTAAGCCTTGACCTGTTGTGTTAAACAGCCTGGTTTATATAATATGTGGTGCTTGAGGTGGTTCAGAGCAGGATCTGCTGGCATGATGAACGTGTGGCCATGCAGCAGGTTACAAACGGACGGACGAATGAACCCCAGAGAGTCCTGACCCACTTGGGAGGACATGATGGAGATCTACTTTTAAATTCTAATCTGTCCTACTTTTAAATTCTAATCTCTACCTGCTCAGTTATCAGGGCACCAATGTGCTAGATTCATTAGAAAAATGCATTGTGTAAATCTGTTTGTCACGCATAGGACACTGGACAATAAGCAATGAACAAGAAAAAGATAAAAAGACACAAAGTTGGATTTAATGAAGAGAGACTCAGATGATGAAATGGTCATCTGCGAGACGACGAAAGCGTGAACATTCTTCAGCACGGCCAGAGACGGTAACCATGACAACTAGGCCGTGGCCGGTGACAGACAGGACAGCGGTGCATAATAGGCCGACACAGAGCACCCACAGAATATGACTGGCTAACACAGAGAGCCCACGGTTTGACTGGCGGACACAGAGTGCCCGTGGGACCCCATTCACCTGAGATTAGCAGCTAGACCAGAGATGCAGTGAGCCATCTCTCCGTTCTGTTTGTCTGAGCCCCACATGCTGTAAACAAATGAGAGAAAGCACACAAACACACGGCAGGTTAGACCTGCTCCAGAAATCTGAAAATCTGTACACAGCATTAACAGAAGCGAACAGTCACGCTAATGAGAGCGTAGCGCAGCGCTAACCCCGCTGTTAGCAGGCATTAAAAGCAGGCTAGAACACCTCGATGTTCGCCCCCCATAGGGAGGAGAGAAAGAGGAAGAAAAAGAGGAAAACGTCTGTGTGAGACCGAAAGAGAGTTATTTAGGTCAATCTCCAAGGGAGAATACGCAGGCTTTAGGTTGTGTGCTACCGATGATCGTTAGATCGTTCTTGTTCCAAGTGATTGCTATGAGATCATGGCCTCTCCTATACCGCTGAAGGATATATAAAAAAAAAAAAAAAAAAACGGAGCAAATTCACAGCAAGGTAGATGTATGTGTCTGGCTAATAATGCAGCGTACAGCTGCCTTTGACCTGAGCCTTGGGCTATTATGTGATGCATAAAGAGAAAATAGGTAGCGCAGGCATTCAGCTGTTCTGCCCTGTACATTTTATTCACATCCTGAACATGTAACATCATATTCAGGCCGTCTAGATGCCCCTGTAACACAGTTTTGAGTTATAGAGCAGCTGCGATGTTATCTCTATAGCTGATAGAGCAGAGAGACACAAAGTACAACTTGATTAAAGTGTTACGGTTCTATCTAGTGTGAATAAAATTGCAGATTAATATGTAATAATTCCCAACAGTTTACAGTGGACACGTGTCAAAATGCAAGAGCTGACTACCTAGACGATAACGCCCAAAAATTCTGTCTAGGAAGGACACTAGTTTGTGCTAATGCAGTTTCTAAAAAATATATGTTAGCTTAACGCTTAATGCTAACACTTTACCTTTAGGTTTAATTCGTTATTCCATTAGGTATCATAAACTGACAATGAACACTTTTTTGTTTTGTTATCATCTAGATTAATGATAATTTAACTAAATTCATTTATACATCTTGCAATGTTGAAATGTATTAGTTTATGTAGAAATTAACAATACATTAAATGAATAAATGCTGTAAACATGCATTTTTCAGTTTCTTATGCTCACCAAGGCTGCCTTTATTTGATCAAAAATACAGTAAAAACAGCAATATTGTGAAGTATTATTACAATTTAAAATAACTGCTTTCTACTTGAAATATTGTTGAAAATGTTTTAAAAGATCAACATTAAATCTTTTGTAAAATTATAAACGTCTACGAATTTTGAACAATTGAATGCATTCTTGCTGAATAAAAGTAGGGTCAGTAAGATTTTAATAAACTTCTGAACTATAGAGTATTTTAAATTTTATTTCATGTTATCTTTTGCATTAACTATGTTAACATATAAATTTGATTGTGAAGTGTCGGCCACTAAACTTCTATCTAGTTAGATGTAGCTAAAGGTAAAACATCAAGACAATCGAAGAGTTTTAGCTCAAGACTAGAGGGGCGTATATCACTGAAACTTCTCTCCACTGTAGACAGGAAGTAGATGTGGTGCATGTGGCCTCACACTATGGACATGTGGTTAGAGAAGAACCAGGTGCACGTGTGAGTAAGTGAGAGCAAGAGACAGAGTTTGTAAAAGGCATGAGACGTACACAAGATTACTGAGGGAGGCCAGAGTTAGCTGCTGTGGCTGTTGCTGCTGCTGTTGTTGCTGCTGCTGAGACTGTTGCTGGGATACGGATGGCTGCTGCTGTTGTTGCTGGGATACGGATGGCTGCTGTTGCCAAGTGGTCATGTTGCTTGGCAACAGTGCACCCGACGGCGTAAAGGCCTGGAGGGCTGTGAGATCTGCACTTGTTAGCTGGTACTCTGCATGAAAACAAAGAAGAACATTTAATGTATACCTATTTACTGAATTCTATTTATGGCCTCTGATTCCTACAGTTGTGATAATATAACATGTATATTCAGTTATCGTTTCTTTTTATGCTCCAAATAAATTCCAGTGATAAATCTAGCCTCGAAAGAGAGGTAAAGAACAGGTGTGAAAGAATGAACGACAGCAAGTAAAAGAGATGAATGGACCATGGCCTCTGCAAGCATCTCTCTGAAGTGTTAACTAAAGCATGGCCGTGTTTATTTCTCTCAAATCTGTGCTGGCCTGCAAAGTGACGGATGTCTTGGCTTCTCCCCATTATGTCACTCTCACCTGTGTTGTAGGCGGTTGGCATGGAGAATGGAGTCAGGAGGCTTGGCGTTGCCACGGAAACCACTGGTGTGGTAAGAGGCTGGGTCACTTGAGAGGCGCCTAATCGCTGAGCGTTCTGGAAAGCCAGAGAGAGAGAAAAACAGAGAGCGATAGAGTCAAAAGTACCAAGAGTTGACTTTCCGGGCAAGGAAAAGAAAGGACACAAACATCTCTGGAAGACTTGTGTATGTACACAATCTTCAAATTCCAGACACTTCTGAAGATTAAATAGTTTAGATCATCATAGGCCAGGTTTCACAGACAGGGTTTAGATTAAGCCAGGATTAGGCCTTAGTTCAATTAGGGCATTTAAGTAGCTTTTATAAACGTGCCTTAGACAAAAAAAACATTACTGGTGTGCATCTTGAGACAAAACATTGGCACTGACATATTTTAAGATACGCCAGCGCAAGTTGCTTTCAGTTAAAACAGCTCAAACATACATTTCAGTCTGGGACTAGCTTAAACCTTGTCTGTGAATCTGGGAGTTAAAGTACTAAAAGCCATCTTAAGAATAGTAATAATCAACCGGTCCATATAAACAACAACGTAAGCTCCACAGCTTCAGACTGTCACTCTAAACATCTCTCTAGACTCTCAGCCGAGTGTAAAACAGTAGCCGCATTTACATGGACCCTAATAATCCGGTTGTAATCAGCACAGTCGGAATAAAAAAAGTCATATGCAACCACGTCAATCAGAATGAATTGGCCAAAACCGATTAAAATGTCATTCGGATTGTAGGGGTGGTTTAAACCTTTTCTAATCCGATCGAGAGGACATGTAAACACTTGATCAGATTGAAAACTTCATTCTAAAATTCTCCTTCCACTCATCGTCTGTGAAGTGGAGCAGGACAATGTCCCACCAGTCCTTGTTTCGGACACAAACGCACACATCAACCCGGTCACGTTATTCATGTAAACACTACGTTCGGATTCAATCAATCAACAATGAAACAAAAGGTGTCCATGTAAACGTAGCTACTGAGATAAATGTCCTACAACTCTGAAGAGCTCAACAATAAGGATGGTCAAGGGCCAGTCTGAAAGTGTTTCGGGTCAGTTGGATGATCTGTCAGAACATCTTTTGGTTTTGTATGATGTATTGAGCATTGTTGTGAATTCTGCTCAATTAAATATGGCACCAAGGAAATTGATGAGGACATTGAGGAGGACCTTTGATAGTCTTGGAAGTATCCAAAAAAATGTGTGTGTGTGTGTGTGTAATCATATTATGTGGTGGGGCTGTTGAAAATGTCGGCTTGGGAATTAAAAATTCACCACACACACAAAAAAATCCTCATTGTTGAGCCCTTATCTGAATCATGCAAGAAAAAAAAAACACTTCACTACAAAACACAAGATAACAAATTGCAGACTTTGACTTCAGGGTAAACCAGCGTCAAACATTTACATTTAAACCCTTCTTAATTTTATAAGGGGATAAAGATAGAGGCCACTTTTACAGTCAACAGACTCCCATGATTCATGCACACACTCACAGATACAGATGCTGAGATGACTGAAACCCCCCAAAACTCAGATGGACATGCACTACACTTAATGTGTCATTGGACAACAATCATTAGAGGAAAAGACATCAAGAAGTGAAAGAAGGTGGGAGAGAGACAGACAAATTGATCTTTGGAGTGAGGGCTTCTGCTCCGATGCGCTCCACGTTTGATCTAGTGTGTCTGACTCATGTGAGATCAACCCATGCTTATGTGCATTTCGCCTTGAGTGTGTGTGTGTGCACTCATTTAAAACTGCACACAATAATCAGGCAGTCAGCCTGCAACTGAATAAACAGCACGCATTTAACTCCAATTCACTGACCGCAAATTAGATCATACATGAAAAACAGTGTGTTCTTCAATACAATAAAAAATTGTTTAACCAATACGATTTGATCAGTGAAAAATGCACAAAAATGGACAGAAAATGACACGTTAAATACACAACATCCATAAATCATTCAGCAAACATTTGTTTGTGAAATAAGACCGTTCACAGCACAACAGTCAAAAGAATTGAGCTGTATTCACCTCACTCACCAACTCCAGCTCTTCATCTGTCTGCGAGGCCAGAAACAAATAGAAAACAGAGATTACAACTCCAACACACACACAAGCCCCGTTTTACACTTGGTTTTCATCTCGATACGAACACAACTGGCAGTAACCACTTCTGATCAGATTTCATGTGAAGGGTCTCAGACCTCATGACTGCATCTATTACTCACTACATCAGCATGATACTGCATGTTTATAGCACAATTATTGGAGGCATTCTGTTACTTCCAAATATACTTTTTAAATGTTAAACTAATTGAAAAATTCACTAATAAAAAAACAAAAAAAAACATAATGATGATTATTTAAATAATCACTGCATGTTATGCACACATAATATATACAGTAGTGGCCAAATGCAATGTCAAGAGGGGATTTGTTTTAAATGACTATAATAAATATTAGGGAAGAACAAAACACTAAACTTGGTTAAGGTATTTATTATCTGACAAAATTATTTGGTAAAAAAAGGGCAAACTACAGCTATAGGTTTTATTTTACCTATACAAAAAAAATGCATAGACAAGCAAAGAGCTCAAAGAGAAAAGCATACACTGACTACATCATAATCAGTTATAATTATTTCATTGGTTCCCTCTCTTGTTTTAGCAAATGTTCATAATTTCTTTGTATGACAGCCTGGACAAAAAAAAAAAAAAGTCAGCAAAATTTGCCATGTTTCATTGCGTTATCACTAATAAAACAATTGACTGGAAGCACAACTACGCAATATGCTTACAAAGTCCAATTTTGAAAAATATTTCAAAGATGTCATTTTTCCTAGGCTGGGCATCACTTTTGGCCACTACTGTGTGTATATTATGGCTCGTTTCCACTGAGCGGTACGGTACGGTACGGAACGGTACGCATTTATTTGCGTTTCCACTATCAAAAGTTGTGAATGGTAGGCTACCAAAATGCCGAACCGTACCGTACCACTTTTTAGGTACCCTTCCATTGGGGTACCTAGCACAGTGGTACGGTACTAAAAGGTGGAGCTAGACTCACTGCAGGACGTCGATTGGTTGACAGAGAATCGTCACTTGCGCGTGCTACAAGGGGAATGACAACATAAGAAGCGCCATTTTTTAATATAGAGTTTAATATAATACTACTGTTACTGTGTCACGAAATGTAATTTTAAGAGTTTTTCAGGCGAGAATGTAGTTGTTAAAAGCTCAAATCTGTTTATTTATCAGGCATGTGATTGGCTAAGGACAAAAAAGCAGGAAAATATACTGAGATAATATCATATATTATAATGCTCATTTATAATGTGTCATGTAAATTCGGCCATCCGTCACAATCAGGAAACTTTCACCGTGTCTAGAACTGGCGCGAGCTGCCAGGCCCGTTTCTGCGAGCCTGTGTGTTAAGCGCCCTCAAAAAAAAGCAATGCTGTCTATATGGATGCGGCGTCGCGCACGCTACACAATAAATTACCAACAACTGATCGCGCGCGCGCTCTGTTTCTGACGCACTTCAAGCACTCGCTGGGCGGGGAAAGATTGCATCTCTCTGCCATCTGTAACCATGTTGACGTGCCGCCCGGTGTTTGTTTTTTTTACAGATCTGCATGATTCACGTAGGTCACATTTTCAGGTTGGAAAATCCGGAATTCCGGATTAATCCGGAAAAATCACATCCCTGATTTATAAAGATGATATTTTTTTTCCCCCGGTTGTGATTCGTCTTGTGTAGACCTAACGGGCGATCTTTGGTCTCGTGAATATATAATTTGTTCCCTGTCAATCGTTTTGGCTGAGGGCTAAGTTTAGTTTCATATTATAGGCTATTTGTATTTAACTTTACTGTTGTAATGTTAGACTAGAGCGCTGCATTTGGATATTTGACTGAATTGTTTGCTTTATTTCTTATTGTATAGCTTCTTGTACCTTTTACTTAAACTTTTATATTGGCTATTATTGATAAAACTGAAATTTTACAAAAAGAAATATGGTTTCTTGTTATTTTTTTATTACAAGATTATCACTGATGTTTATTACAACATTTGTACAAATGCATATATTGCCTGGAATATGTGTAATTTTTTTATTTAAACGAAAAGAGGTAACGTTAGGGTTGTGTTTTAAATTTCGTTTTGTTATAAATAGAATAACGTATAACGTGCAGTGAATAATCAATATGCGTTGCGCATGAACCACATTTGTGTCCCTATAATGTTTAATTTATTTAAATGAAAACGAAAAGAGGCAGAGTGGTGTTTTATAACATATTTCGTTTTATTGTTGCTTAAAATGTAGTAACAGAGATAACCGGAGTAACGTTAGCAGAGCGAGCTGAGCGACGCTTTAAGAACGCGCTGTACCATTTGCATGTAGGAGTCGCACATGGCAAGTACAAACTTTGCGTACTTGATATTGAGAAAAGCCTAATGTCGGCGCTTGTCTTCTTGTGACAAACATGTCGAGGAGCAAGAACAAGATCTGCTGTATGTCATCCATTGTAGTTTACTATGTTCTTCTTCGCGCGAAAATGACGTCGATTGAAACACCACACCTATCAAGTAAGGGTACTGTTGGCAGTGGAAACGCTAGCCAGATCATGGTTAACAGACCCGAACCGTACCGTACTGCTCAGTGGAAACGTGTATTCGTCCCGAACCGTACGGTACGGAGCATGCAGTCGCACGACGAATACATTCAGTCACAGGCGATCCACACTCCAATCCAGAAGGGGGCGCGCGCGATAATGCAGCGCTGTTTGCTAGTGATGGGCGATACTGCAAATTTCGGTATCGATCCGATACCAAGTAAATACAGGGCCAGTATCGCCGATATCGATACCGATACCAATACTTTTTTATTTTAAAAGCATGCACTTGAACTTGTATGCACTTTCCTGTGCTAGAGCCATGTGTCATGATTTATGAGGTGAATGCATCATTAATATGCTAAATCTGAATACGTTTTCATAACTACTAGCCCTAAATATTTTGTGATTTGTGCTCTCAACTCGCCTGTAATTAGTCAGTGACTTTTACAAAACTACCCTAATTATAGTACTAGCCTACTACTAGCCTACTGTTCAAAAGTTTGGGGTCTGTAAGATTTTTAATTCTCTTCTGCATTTATTTGATCAAAAATAGCCTACAGTAAAAACTGTAATATTACAATTTAACAAAGGCTATCTGTTTTCTATGCCATAGTAAACTGTAATTTATCCATGTGATCAAAGCTGAATTTTCGGCATCGTTAATCCAGTCATGATGATATTTCATTTCAATATGCTGATTTGTTGCTCAGGAAACATTTCTTATTATTATCAATGTTGAAAACAGTTTCATAATTTTGTGGAAACCATGATACATTTATACAGAAATATTTGATGAACAAAGTTGAAAGAACAGCATTTATATGAAGTAGATTTTTTTTTAACAGTCTACCTTGACTGTCACTTTTGATCAAATTAATGCATCGATCCTTGTTGAATAAAAATATTAATTTCATTAAAAAAAATCTTACTGACGTCAACATTTTGAACCGTTATGTACACTTTTGGTTTGTTTATTGCGAAATAACCGGATTGTTTCTCTGTCATCTAAGCAAGGCTTCATTTCCCAAACGCACTGGGCCTGTGAGCTCAGCGAAGCACCAGCATCGAACGCTCTTTGTGATTGATTGGTTTCGTCTTGTATCCAGATGACTAGGAGAAAAAGTTCTATCCTACACATAGACAGTATATAAATGATCCTACACAATTATCCGCTAACATTCGATTATTTTTCCACTTAGAAGCTTATTTTATGCACTGAATTGCGTGCTAAATTAATAAAAAATTACTGGTAAAAAAACACACATTTGGATCGATATTTTTATGTGAGGATCGATCCTTTTCGATACCACGTCAGTATCGAAGTATCGATACTTAAGGATCGATCCGCCCATCACTACTGTTTGCTACCAGTAAAAAACGCAGAAGAAGAAAAGATGATGATCGATATGTTTACATCTCTCAACAAGCGTTTCAACTGTGGAAAGATATCAATAAAACAGCTTGAGAATAATCTCTCACGTAGCATTACATTTACCCCTGGCATTTAGTGTCGACAGCAGGTTAGTTCGCTAGAGAAATGAACTCTAGAGAGTAGCATTTCGTATATATGCACTAAGTTATATTAGCCTATTCATTATATTTACTTAAATATATCCCCCTGGCCTGTAGTCAATAATTTTTATCCCTTAAAACTAATGTTTGATCACCAAAATGACATATGTAAGCGTTTTTTCCTCTCTCTACACTTTCCTCTCTCTACACTTGCCTCATTAACAAGTTATGACAGCCACTGTGTCAATGATTATAACGTTATTTCAAAAATAAATTGGAGTAGAAAAGAAGTTAGAAGAAAACCTGCCTTATGTTCAATTTACATGTTTTTTTATTTTTTTTATTTGAGCGTTCATTATTATATCTAAAAATAAATAGCAACTGAATTTACTAATTTGGCCTCTGTTTTTAATTGTAACCTTTAATATTATAGTAATGTGTAATTAAGGGCTCCCTATATAGTTTACAGCATTATCCAAGATAGATTTTTTTTTTAAATCCTTAAGAAAATGTTAATTATAATTAAATTTATTTAAACACAGAGACATATTTGTAAAAAATAATAAATAAAAAAAAAAATAAAAAAACTGTTTAATAAAAAAAAGATAAAAGAAGCAATTTTGTGTTTAGTTTACTCCCTGCTGTACCGAACCACAACTTAAAAACCAAGGTACGTACCGAACCATCATGTTTGTGTACCGTTACACCCCTAGTGTGTATATATATATAACATTTTTATTTATTTTTCATAAATAAATAAATATATATAAATACACACACATTAAAAAAAAAAAAAAGCTCCTTGAAACCAGCAGTTTAAAACACTTAAATCTACAAATTAGTAGTGTATTGCGATTACAAATCTTCTTGTACTTGCACCTGTATTTAGTACTGCCCACTTGTGAACGCATCACAACACAAGGTGTAAACGAGGTCACACATGCACACACACACGCACACACATACTGAGAGTAGACAGACAGACGTATATGAATCAGCTCAGTCTGACAGCTTTACTTTCCCTTCCCTTCTCATGGTCCTCGTGAAAAATTATTGTGTAGAATAACAATGAGAGCATTAGCCCTCATATATTTTCATTAAACTGTAACATAGCTTCCAGATTTGATGATGTTTGACCCAACAAGTCTCCCGTAGAGCAATGTGGAAGTGCTCACCAGCTGCATGAGGCCCTTGCTGCTCTGAGAGGTGATGACCCGAAGGTCCGGTTTGCGACTGTTCACCATCTGAGTGCTGGATGGAGGGGGAGATTTAGCCGGGACTACTTTCCCCATGCTGTTGCCGTTGGAGACTGAAAGGAGTCCTGGGGAGGCCCTGGCACTGACGTAACCATTGGCTACAGAACAAGAAAGAAAATGAGGAAAAGACAGAGAAATGTCAACGAAGAGATTTCCAAATAAAGACCTTGGTTGCTTTCTTTCTCATCGACCCTAAGAAACACTTGTGCATTTTATGAAAACAAAATCAAGATACACGACTGTGGTCATATTTTCTGTAATTTGTATTGATGAAAAACACAATAATTACCCACCAGGGAAAAAATAATCCTATTAGTGTCTCCCTCACCACGGCAGATGTGTTTTCCAACACTTTGTGCTGCAAACTAAATCCTCTGTTATTTTTAGGATTACAACTCTATTATGTTGTAATTGGAGGATTAATAATGACTGTTTTTTAGGTTGGAGAACTGCATTCCTTTATGGGAGGAAACGCACGCACAAGCAGACACACACAGGGAAGGGATTGGAGGGATCTAACTGACACTAGTTTATCCTGTTCCTCGACTTTCTTCTCAGCTTTGTTATTGAAATATTTTCGCTCTATTTTGTTTATAACGTTGTAGCACTTGTAATGCTTGATCTAATCTGACTCAAGGGCAGTGTTTTCACAGGAAGGCAAAATATGTGTGTGGTTTCAGAGCATGGCTGAGAAATAGAGAGAGAGAGAGAGAGAGAGAGAGAGACTGGGGATTTTCCCAATGTTTTCCCACATTCTGGAACCAAATAACACTACTCTCCCAACACAACTTGAACGTCACTCACTAGTGCTATGGCAACCCACTGATGTCTCAGCTGAACAGAAATATCTCAAATATTTATACTACAAATATTTTTAGCAATGCAATTTTAACTTGCTGCTGTAGGGGAGACAGGATTGGTTGGCGACAAGATTTTAATGGCACAGGTTAAATTTCTGGGTCTTAAGGGGTGCTGATTCACACTCATGGATTCTAAGACATCCCATAAAGACAAAAACAAAAAGAAATAAAGTATTTACATTTGAAAAAATATGAAAATACATGAAATGGGTTAATTAATTGAAAAAAGGAACCAGTTATATTCAGATATAAGTCTGTGATAAATTATGAGTTCTGACAAACTTTATTTATGAAAAGAGTGTAATCTGGTTTATAAAAATAACAATTATATAATGTATTTATATATATTTATATAAAACCAATCTGAATTATCTGAATCATTTCAGACAATAATTACATTAATTGTAAAAACAGTATTATTTTTAGTTTATCATTTTAACACAGTCAATCAACCCCACAATCTGTGCCAACTGTGTTCAAACATTTTAAAAACACTTTTACATTAAACTTTTATTTTACTTAAGAATGTTCTTTTTTTACATTGCTGGATCATCTTAATATTTTTAACACCAGAGATTTTGAATAAAGTATGAAATCTCTGCCAATCAATCCCAGTATCCTCTACTTGCTTCTAAAATGTGCTGTGTTGACGCTTTAAAAAACGAAACTAAATTAAAATAAAGTCTATCAAGTCTATCTCAAAAGTAGATGTCCTCAGTTTCTGAATGATTTTAAGAGTTTCAGACTGGAGAGACTTGCAGTTTGACATTTTATCCCATCTGAGCTCCGGTTACAGGGCAACAACAACTGCGTTTTGCTCTGCTAGACGTGTGTGTGTGTGAAAACAACCACCGCGTCAGCAGCTCTGAATGGAAAGAGATTGCAAAGGGAGCTGCAATTCCTTGGCAGCAGAGAAGAGACGTGCTCAGCTGTTCTCTGCCCCAGGAAACACAGCTTCAAGATCAGTCTGGTTTTTAGTCTGGCTGGGACAGAAACATGTGTATAAACACACTTGTTTATGCTCTATGAACTTGGGTCAGAGAGTATAATGGTAAATACAGTAGATATGAGTGTGTATATGTGAGTGTGCTGTGTTAGTAAATAAGTGTGTTGGTTGTAAGCCCCGGCCTCTGTTAATCTCCACTTCAAAGGTCTGACTGCCTTTTTCTTTTCGACTCTGTCCATGTCTCTCTCGCTCTCTGTCCCTCTCTCTCATGGGAATGGTAGGAATGCTACATGACGTCAATGCTGACATTCCCAGAGCAACAGCTGAGAATTGAGGGAAGGGAGGGGAAATGGTCAGAGAGAGAGAGAGAGAGAGAGAGAGCGAATGAGAGACAAGGATTGGTAATGGACAAGGAAAAGCAGTATGGTAAGAGCTGAGAAAGTTTCTTAAATGAAAAAAATAAAAATGGAAGATTATGTCAATAATCTTTTTTGTTTAATTTTAACAGCCTTTCATGCTTGGTCAAATTTAGGTTTAAGTTTAAAAGTTGGCCTAACGCTTTAAAAAAAAGTTAAGTTAAAGTTAAAGAAAAAAAAGGGCACGGAATACTAAATGTGCCATTTTGTGGAATGTGCCAAAGAATACACACACAACCTCCAAGAAACCATGGAAGTTATTCTTTTTAAGTGACTCCACAAAGGCCTTCAGCCTCTTTACTGATTAAATGTTCACATTTTAAATGCCCACTTAAAATGTCCATGAGACTTCATGTGCTATCTGAAGATCAGAGGCAGGAGAACCAACAGCTGTCAGGGACTGTCAAGATTGGCTGGGAGGAGAGAAGGGAGTGTGACAGAGGGGGAGGGGAAGGGACGGAGCGTGCTGGTTTAAGCTGGCTATTCAGACTGTCATGTGTGAGATATGAAGAACAGCTGAGAGGGAAAGAGGATGGGAAGACAGGTATTCAGGAGCACAGAAACAGAAAAGAGAAAAAAGCAAACGATGACAAAGGGAAATGGAAAGACGGAGTAGGAAAATTGACATGCATGGTGTTGACCCATAGCATTTTTGTCACTCGTGCCCCATGGTCCCATGAGGGTGTTTACAGGCATGCTTGGAGGAACAGAGTGTGAGCTTCAGCTGTCACGCGCGAACAGGTGTGTGAGCGTATGGTGGATGTCCGATAGTCTCTCTGATCACTCGCTTTCAGATTTGTGTGTCCGGACAACCTTCATGGAGCTGCTGTCATTCTCATAATCACAGTCAGATCAGATCATATCTTATCGGATGAGACTGAAAACCCTCACTCCACTCTGCAGGTCTTAAGCGTGCCCTTCAATTTTAAGCAGTTTGACTCAGACTGATGCATTATTCAGGTGAAAATGAAGAGGTTTTATTGGGGCCGTCTGCTTGGTAGGAAGGAAAACTTACCCACAGGGCTTGGGCATGCTCCATTTGAATGGTTGAGGTCACCTCCCAGAAGGGCACCTGGAAAAAAGACAGAATAGCTTACAGGAAGGCTGAAATCTACAGACTACAGGCTCTCTTTGTATTTTGAACCAAATGTAAGGAAATACATTTGACCCCAAACTTTTGAACGATATAGTGTATATATTGTACATGCTATTATACAATTGCCCATGTGCACTTTTAAACACCATCTCATGTATGTTCCAAAAGCTGTGCCTACCACCATTCCTGCCTTGTAGCAATAAAAGCTTCTATTCCATTCTAAAATGATTCGATCAAGCATTTTCCTTCCTAACAGTGATTATGTGTTACATCAGTCAGTAATCCTTTGAGTTTTCAAGGGTGCATCAGAAGACATTAGTGTTTACACCACATATTCGATATGCATCAAAATGAGATGCATTGAACCTTGTTAACAACTGCATCTCTCGAGATGTTGATACCAGGTTTAAAACGGCTTATACTGTATGTTTGTAAGCTGATACTGAAATACTGAACAGAAAACTTCACAGAATGGGCTGAAGTGAGATTGCATGCCTTAGGGATGCATAAATATTAAAAGTCTGTCCAAAACAAAGGTGATAATTATTTTTATGTTATGGCTGATAACAGAGAAATGGCTGGTGTTACAATTACAGTTACAAAATACACCACAATAAGGTTTTATTTATTAATGCTGGTTGATGCATTAAAGCAATACACACAACAGGTCCATTAAAGGGATCATGTATACATATATATATAAGAGGCCATTGTACTATAAAAATAACCTGTAAGTATCAGAACTTCCTTGTTAGTTCAAAAACAGTTTTTATTGAAACCAAGCTGCCAAAACGATTTTCATTTTGGATTTTGACACATTATGACGTCGATCGCTACTTTCTGACATACACCATGCATATCAAGTAAGGCTAATGTTGGCAGTGGGAACGCAAGCCAGATCAGGGTTTACCGTCCCGAATCGTACTGTACTGTCCTGTACCGCTCGGTGGAAACGAGGCATTAATGTAACTAAATGAAAGTGAAAGTGGCATGTAGAGGCCAAGTATGGTATCATACCAATGTATTGCGCAAGCATTAATAAAAAGTGATCAGTACACTCTGTAACCACTCCAGAGCAGATTAGATGATGGTTTGACAGACACTTTTAAGCATAAATCAGTGGTGTGTCTGAGTAACAGCTGCTCCGGGTAATCCGACACCCACAGGCAAACATTATAAGCGCATGTACACAACATGAGTTACTATTTCCTCCTTCCTGCTTTGCTTACGGGTAGTCGGCACCATTGATCTTTTACCTGCGCTGGCAGGTCTCTGTGGCAAGACTGGAGACACCGTGTTCCTCTGGAGCTGCGGTTGCTGTGGCGACAGCAGGCGCGGGTCTGTGAGAGTGGAGGTGACGAAGGAAGTGGTGACGAGGCTGCTGGGATTGCTGAATGGCAGAGGGCTCTGATTGGACACCGGTACTGTGACTGGCATGGAGAAAGTGGGTGGTGGCACTGTGGACTGAGAAAGCACAGATAGAGAGGGAAACGGTTAGCGGCTTTACTTCGCACACCTGCATGTACATCAAGACTACACACAAACGGACACGCACTGGTTTTAATAGCATGCAGTGACTTGTGCAAACATCTCCAAAGCAGAGCATGTGAAGCTACGAGGTGCAGAGTTAATTTTGTAAGACTTAAAAACTGCGCGAATGGTCCAGACTGGAAACGGAAGGAAAAGGAAAAAAGCTTCGCTCCACTTCCATCCAGATTTCTCTGAATCATCCAGCATTTATAGTTACTGTAAATTTGAACACTATTCGCTTATTACGTCGTGACGTAAGGAATGCTGTTTCCGGGTCCAAGCCTCTACTCATTTCAGTTGAGAATTCAATTTCAACAGCAGTTTATGAGCACATTTTATCCATACCACACATTCAAGCTAAGATTCTGAAAACTCACGGTGTACACACTACAGTCTCCAGGCATCCCGGACACTAGTATTTTGATGATTCATAAAAAATGTACAGTCTGGCCATCTGAGATTTCAGTATGGAGATATTAGCACCATTTCTTGTTTGCTTTTGGCATCTGATAGAGCATTAGGACCTGTTTTGTTTTGTACCCCAGCATTATACCCAATTTTAGTCTGCAACAGTTGTCCTTAAACTGATAATATGGCTCTGGGGAATATCCCAGCGCACAGGGTAGGCTCAGGTGTTTCAAACAAGGGGCATGTGTCCGTGACAACTCCTGAGTCAGCCGATCTTCGTTCTCGTGCTTTATGAAGCGCAATTAGCCAGCTTCGGCACTCAGCGTGGACTCAAACTGTCCAGATGCTCAGATGGAGACCCATTTTCCCATGATCCTCAGCAAAACCAGGGCCTCTAAAATTAGAATGTGGGCCACACTAGGCCTCCTGTGTTCTGAGTGGGACCCAGTTTGATAGTCTGGCTGTTTCTCTGTCCTTCTCCCTTTCTTCTGTCGCCTCTCTGTCTGAGCGTCGGCAGAAAAATGTAGTTTGAAGTACGATGATTATAGTCCCTAAGAGTGAGAACGGGGTTTTAACCTCCACATATGGATGTTAACAATAAATGGCCGGTATTACAATTCTGTGGTAACACTTTACAATAAGGTTCCATTAGTTAACATTGGTTAATGCATGTATCAATACTGTAACATGTATTGAATAATGAGCAATACATGTTACAGTATTTATTCATCTTTTTTATCGTTAGTTAATAAAAATAAAACTGTTCATTGTTAGTTAATGTAAGCTCAGGTCCATTAAATAATATTAACAGACACAACTTTTGATTTTAATAATGTATTAGTAAATGCTGAAATGAATCACGATTAATAAATGCATTGTTAGTTCATGTTGACTAATGTTAACAAATAGAATTTCACTGTAAAGTGTTAGCAATTCTATACTATTTTGCTTAATAATTTTTTTTTTAAAACACTAAATGTATTAAATCAGCCATTTTTAAACATTGGGCAACACAAATTTATAATGTACAGTATGATAATATAATATACAGTTGTGTATTTTATATTTGCTAAAGATTACATTTAACAGTGTAATTAAATAATTAGTATTTTTTAAGTGTAATTAAATAATTAGTATTTTTGGAAGATTAACTTTAAGTGAGTGTTAGATGATAGCAAATGTAATTTAATTTTAAAACAAAAAACAGGAAATGTCCAGCACAATTAATATCCAATATCAACCAATACTGAATAAATTAAAATATCTGTAAAATCACAGTGAGGTTTTGACCTCCGACAGCTTTGTTCTATATAAGAGTATGGGCCTGCATCTGCTATACAAACTGTTATTTTAAGAAGATGCCAAAGCTATTTTAAAGGAATATTCCAGGGTAAATACATATGAGCTACAGTTCTAGAGGGAGTAACCCATGTAGCATAGCATGCTACTCACTAAGCCTGTGGACGAAACAGCAACTAAGTTCCAGCACTGCACGCAGGCCAGGCAGGGTGAAGGGAGGGCAGGGCAGAGTAGAGTCAGTGTGAGGCGAGCAGCTGGTTTTAAAATTTGGAGCACCTAACACACGTCATCTGAATATATACAAAAAAATCTAGTGTGCTAGTCTCTAATTTCTCAGCCAGAAAGTGCAATCTTACACATCTGAATGTGCCTTCAACAACTGAAGATAAATACAACAGACTGAAGATAATATCGGTCTAGACACACAGAGAGGCGATAGACAACTGTTACTGGAATGACACTTGGTACTGAAAAACAGTCTGTGTGACGTCGAGAAAGAGCGTGACCAGTGAAGTGAGAAAGACTGACTGGTTTGGGAAACAAGTTGGCAATTATATTAACATGAAGTCCTATTGGATTGGAGCTTACTGCAGATCACAGTGCACATGAGGAATGATCTTTCAGGGGCAATTTATACTCAGTAGATTTAATTGGGGTCTTATCCAACCATATCCGATCAAAAACTTTAGGCTGCATTTACACTGGCACAAAAAAATCTGATGTTTTTAAATCACATTTGACACAGATCGGAATTTGCCGCACACGTGTAAACACTAAATTTAAGCAGGTAATTCACACTCACAATCTCTCTCTTTAATAATAATAATACAAATTCATTTAAATGAATGTAATCTTATCACGCTACTTTATTTCACTTCAGAATTCTAGATGTAACATCTAAATATCCCAAATCAACTGATATATACTACCGTTCAAAAGTTTGGAGTTGGTAAGAATTGTTTATGTTTATAAAAGAAATCTCTTATGCTCACCAAGGCTGCATTAATTTGAACAAAAATACAGTAAAAACAGTAGTATTAGAAAATATTATTAGAATTTAAAATAACTGTTTCTATTTGAATTATTCCTTAACTGTGATGACAAAGCTGAATTTTCAGCATCATTACTCCAGTCTTCAGTGTCACCCTTCAGAAATCATTCTAACACACTGATTTGGTGCTCAAGAAACATTTATTATTTCTATCAATGTTGAAAACAGCTGTGCTGTTAATATTTTAGTAGAACCATGATTCAGGATTCTTCAATGAATAAAAAATAGAAACCTTTTGATCAATATAATGCATCCTTGTTAATTAAATTATTAATTTCTTTCAAAAAAATATCCTGCTGACCCCAAACTTTTGAATGGTAGAGTTTATCCAGCATAAACCAATACAAAATGAATAATAATAAAAATCACTGATTATACCACTGATATTACTCCAAGTTGATATTAAAAACATTACCAGAAAATAAAGCTACCGTTTCTACTTAATGTTTCTTCAAAAAACAAACAACAACAACAACCTAAAGTAAATTTCCCTCTCACAATCCAACTTTATCCACTGCAGGTTGCCAGACAGTTAGTGTCAGACCGTTAGTTGTGAATATCTAAAAACTCATTACAGACTGATGATTTTCCGGCCTGTTAAGTAGAGCTCGTAGTACACATGCTGCTGGGTGTCCCTAGCGAGAGGGATTAAGGTTTTAGCTTTGCTTCCTCGGGTGCTCATGCTGGGATTATGTGGCAGAGAAAGAGCGAGGTGCTGGATGATTCTCTTTGTGCTCCGGGTGGGGAATGGTGCACTGGGAGGAGAGCGGGATGGGTGCAAGAGAGAGGAAAACTGGCCCTTCGTCAGGCGACGAAACTCTTTTCAAGTTATTTCTCATTTCCAGACCCATTAGCATTAAAGAGGAAAGAGAACGCTAGTCACTACACTAATTCGTCTTTGCTGCCCACGTCATGTTGAATCACGTTCAACATGTAAATGATATCAAACTTGGGCCCACGATTGATTTATTGAGATAGCGAGCAGCACGTTCTTTTTCTTGTTTTTGTACCTCCTGAGAAGAGATTTCTCATGCAGGTCTCATGCATAAAGCATTTTTGACAGTGACTTAATGAAAATTATCTTCACTGACGCCTTAAACGGGACCCAGATGAGTCAGAAGTCTATTCCTGGCAAATGCGATACAAGCATCAGTCATCGCAGAAAACACGAAACAACAGCACACAGAATCAAGAGAGCTATAAATCACAAGCGCATTTGAAAAAGTGGATTGTGAGGATCAAAGGGATGCGGCCCACACTCGTCCTCTCGCCCCCGACTGCCCTCTCCTTGCCCAAGCACACACATTCAGAGGGGATTGAGGGGTGGTAGGAGGGGAATGGGGTGAGAGATGGTTGCTAGGTGCTCTGTGAGTTGGTTGCCGGGCCGACAGCAGGCTGTGTGAGTTGGTTGCCGGGGCCTACAGCAGGCCTCTTCACACGGGTACTCACTGAAAGCCTATAGCTCTGCATCATTTTATCAAACTCCTCGTCTATCTTTTTGTACTTCTCCTCTGTGCGAGGCGTGAGGGAGAACGGCTCCTCGGGGTCTGGGCTCTCCGAATCCCGGTGCTCTTTCTTGTTCAGAGCCTTGGTTTATTTCCAACCGAGGACAGGAGAGAGACAGAGGGGAAGAAAGAGAAGGAGGGAGGTTAGAACGACAAGGTAAAGAGGAATACTCACTCCGTAGCGTTTGAAGAGGATGTCCAGCTCCTCGCTCTTGCGGAATTTGTCCTCCTGTAACGGACTTTGGTCGATCGAATCGTCCCCGTCTGGCTCTGGACTGTTGCAACCGTTAAAGCCTTTCTTTCTCAACGTCTTAAAGCATTCGGAGAAGAAAGGGAGAGGAGCACATTTCACACTTAGAAACACAAAATGACAATCAGAGAGAAGCAGTGATTTATTAAACCAATAGAGTAACATGCGACACTGTACATCGGCAAAATGTTTGATGAGAGTGTGAAGAGGATAAGTTCAATTTTACACCATGACTTGGGAAAAGATGAAACTGCATAGCCCATTTGACAACTGTGTGCTGGAAATAAGTAAGATGAGGCTGAAAAAGAGAGAAACTCAGTTTATCGGTTTCAGCCTGAAAACAGCCTCTCTTCTTTCTTTTTTTTGAGAAGATTTTCCAAACAAGATTTTCTCTAAGTAGCTTTGATGGGGGGTATCGAGGCTGAAGAGAAAACAGTTTTCAGCACTGCTTTCTTCCTGCTCACAGAGGTCACAGTGACATAAAAGATGTGCAAAAGAAAATATAGCATAAAACAAACTGACCCAGTGTAATCCAGATCAACACTTTTAATTGGACAATTAACACTTACACTACAATTATGTATTATGTAATGTATAGTTTGAGGTCTGTGAGATTTTTTTATGTTTTTGAAAGAAGTCTATTTTGCGAAAATACAATAAAAACTGTAATATTTTAAAACATTTTTTATGTAATTTATTCCTGTGATGGCAATGCTGAATTTTCAGCATCATTAATCCAGTCTTCATTGTCACATGATCCTTCAGAAATCATTCTAAAATGCTGATTTGGCTCTCCAGAAACATTTATTATTATTATAAATGTTACAAACATATGTGCTGCTTAATATTTTTGTGGAAACCTCGATTCTTTGATGAATAGAAAGTTCAAACTAAATTCTACTCATTACTGATCCCAAATATTTGAAATATAGTGTACATAATAAAATTAATTATATTATATATAATATACACAATTTATAATTATATTATATTATATTTTTTAACCTAGTAAATTAATTAGAATTAACTAAAATGCCAGTGGTGAAGCCTAGGGTGTTGTCAGGCTTTTGTTGTGCAGTTGCTAAGGTGTTCTGAGTTGGTTTTAGTAGGTTTGTTTAGGAATAGGGGCTGGTTGAAATCCCTATCCCCAGGTATTAGGAATAGCGATTAGCCTTAGCAAGTGCTGCTAAAAATATATAGACTTCGGTGAAGATTTAATGATAAAAATAAAGATAAAATAAATCCCAAGCCTTTAAATTACCTGTATCGTTCATAGCATAAGACACTCTCTCGCACATACACACACACACACACACAGTGAGGAGTGGGTCAGCTGATCAGCTTGTCTCTGAGTCGGCTCCATCTGTTCACCTGTCCCTGTATTTCTCTGCCTGCTGTCTCTCCTTTATGGGGCGGGTGCTTGTTTGTGTTGCCAAGGGAAGATTCCCCTGCAGAGCTCCACTGCCTCTGACTGGCTAACCTCGTTCAGTAGTGCTCCTCCCCCTGAAACGCCTTCCTTCCCTCTCCCCGTACGGTCCCTCTCTCGAGCTTACCCTTCCTGTCTTTACATTATTTAATCTACATTAGCCCTCGACCTTCACTTTCTCTCTTCTTTCATCTCATTTCCACTCCTTTCTGATGGTTTTCGATGGTTTTTCACACTATGTCTTTGTGTGTCTTCTCTAATCCAATAATGCTCTCATTCTTCCACGACTTATCGAGCTGACTCATTCCTGTCCTCTATTCTCCTCCTCTCTCCATCCCATATTGTCTTTTCAAACTCCCACTTCCTATGTGGGATGTTAGCAAACATTTGAGAGGGACCACAGTAAAAGTTTAAGAATCTGCGATTGAAAAACACATTTATCAGAAAATGTACGGCCCTGCACTATTAAAAACCTTTATCATCCATTGAACCTTTTCTTCACAAAAGGTTCTTTACAGTGAAAAACAGGTTCATCATTATTAAAATCATTATTTTCATTTTAAAATTAAGATTATTAAAATGTTCTTCACAATAAGAAAAAAAGGTTATTTTAAGAGCTTTTCATTGACAGGTTCTTTGGGGAACCAAAAATGCTTCTTCTATGACGCTGAAGCAAAAAAAAACAAAACACTATTTTTATATTATATACAATGTACATAACTCCCTCTGTACGGAAATGCACGCTGATGTCCAACACAGGCAGAATGTAATGTCACCTTCCATTTGCAGTGTGTAAAGCAGAGAAGGCTGCAACCCCCTCCCTCCCTTGAGAACGCGCTTAAAGCCTCGGCTTCGCCGCAGCCTGCCGGCTTACACTCACGATAGCGTCCAGATACACCCATCTGACAGATTAGTGGCCCCTCTGAACTCTCCACTTCTCCTCGTCATCCCTTCATCCCCATTCCTCCTTTAAAGGCAGCGTGTCTGCCATTATCAGGCGAGTCTGACTGTAACTCATACATGAGGCTAATGGAATCATTTTAGCAGCTGATCTTGGCTGATAACCCACGGCTCATCCCACTGCGGAGGCGGATCTGAGAGAATAGGATGAAGTACATCATCTCAATATCGAAGGGGGCTTAGCCGATGTCCAGCACACACAGATTTCTCATCTCTTACAGACAGAGGTTAAAAGTTCACAGTCATTTCATCTCGACCATTTAATGCCAATGGTCGCACTTGAAAGGAACTGCTGACATCAGGGATATCAAAAGTGCCGGTACGTACTTCAGTATCAAGTCGACACTTAAATTAAATTTCAGTTCTTTCTGTAGTATTGGTACCATAGACTACTCAATTCAATTCTTAAAAGCTGTCTGGTCATTGGTGGTTACTTCTGAATGCTCATAAATGTGCCCTTCTTGGTCAAAATGCCAGCTTGGCATGGCATCAATGTAAACACAGCAGATTTTTCTTAACTGAATGTAAACAGATGGGACAAAAAATAAATCTTTGCAGGGTAAATAAAAGCCGAATAAACCCGCCATTGTCTATTATGTAATTTATAATAATTAAACAGCAATGCTTTTAATAAAAGTAGAACACCACTCATTGTGCTTACTTTGTTTATTTGTTCTGTATTACTGTTTACTTGTATAATTACTTAACTTTAAAACTCTAATTAATTAAAACTTTTAAATGCACTTAATTGATTAATGTTAAGGCTACATTTCATTGTTTTAATTTAATTTGTTAATAATTATAACAATATTTAATTCTAATTTAAAATAAAGCACTGTTTAATAGCCTATTATCTTTGTGTTATGTTCCCAAAATTACCAGTGAGAATTCAGAAATTTGCTCTGGAGATATGGTGACAAAACTAGCCAAAATTATAACTTTTTCCAGCTTTTTCCATGTCAATCAACACTCATCAGAGATGCTAGGCCTTCTGTAACACAGATCAGGCCCTAAAAACACAATATATTAGTCCCCCTGACCTGTTTGAATCTTCATTTGGAGAAAGATATATGCAAGTGGTTCATTTGATTAATTATATTGTATATAATGTAATTGTTTACATTTTTTGATTGATAGCCCTGGCTTCTATATAAATGCTCAGCTGAACAGCAGTAGAAATCTAGGAAATGATTGCTTAAACACAACATGAAACAAAATGTGCAAGGCACTAAAGAAAAAGATTCACTAAAAGTTCATGGTACATAATATGAGAAATTTTGAATACATACAGCTCTTTTTCATAAGTAAGTCTGGACCTTGTCATGTCAAGTTGCAATAAGGAGCAACGAAAAACTCAGCAATAAGCATTTGATGTGACACTGAAATTAATTCTCTTTTCATTGAAAATCTTATTCTCATTTCTGCATTTCAAATGTTTTCATAGGACAAATAGTCATATGGACTACTTTAATGGTACTTTAAATATTTTTTTTAAAGAGCTGCATGAAGATTCTACAAAAATTCCCAAAAAATGTCATGTAGGTTTAAAACAACATGGGAGAGTAAATGATAACAATTTTCATTTTTGAGTGAACTGTCCCTTTAAATGTCGACAATTTGATGTATTTCCAAGTAAAACAGAATATACATTCGGATGGGGCTTGATTTTATCTAGTGGGATTTGACTGGGCTCTGAAAACATTAATACTATTATTTTCTCTGCAAGCATAACCATGGTTATGTCAGCAAAATCAAAAAAAAATTAAGAAGCAAAGAAAGTAATTAGATTTTGATAAAAGATTATTATATTTTTCATCAGAATGCTGAGCATAGATGTATCACACCAATAATTAATTAAAAAGGCACATTTTTATTTCATGTTGTCTTTAAGTCCCCACAGCCTCTTCATCAGAGCTGCTTATGAAAAAGGGCAAAGCCTTGTGTTTCCCGTCTCACCACCTCCTTTCAATCCCAACTGATATCTACAGGATCTTCATCCTTAAACACCCACTCTTCATCTCTCTGTCTCTTTCATTCCCCACTCCCTTTCTCCGTGTCTCTTTCTCCCTCTCTCTGTCTCTCTCCTGATTGGGATCTGCAGTCAAGCAGATTAACAAGCTCTGGCAGAAGAAGCAGGCAGCCCCCATACAATCACACACACACACACACACACA
>NW_028155999.1:0-9000 GCF_963993115.1 Abramis brama | reverse complement strand
ATCCTCAGACTTGCATACACACAAGTTTACTACACAGCCTATTATTTACACACAGTGCACAATACACACAAATAAGCAAATACTAAAATACAGAAGGCACTACTCTGAAAAACCAAACCCATGAGGGCTTCTTATTTTAAGATTTAAAAAAGAGAAACAATGAAGCAAAATGTTTTTGGGGGATGTTGCTCTCATTAGGTCATTTCTGTGGCCTAATTTGGTGTTCCAGACATACCTGATTTATTCTCATTCTTCGCCTCAGATTGCCAGTAGCTAGGAGCCCCACATCGACTTTAGTTATGCTGTGGTGCTACAGACAAACAAAATATCTCTGTTTTCTCCTGCAGAGCTGCTACATAATTAAATCCTGTGGAGATCATGTAGATAATTAGACACACATGCAGTGTGTTTAACTGAATGATGAGAGGAACAATCAGGGCAATGACTATTTGAGTTTAAATCCATGTGTTTAGGGGCTTTTTATTTTAGTATATGGAGTGAAAGAGTCTAATATACCACTAATATTAAGATTAAACTGTATGGATGGTTACCAGGCCAGTTTGAGGCCAGTTGATGGTGACTTGCTCTGTTGATATTTATTAAACTTGTTACTAATTCTGATGATTTAAACTTGTTGTCAAGGTAAATCTAGCTAAATGTTTTTGCTGAAATTGCTAACATACAATATAAATGGTTATAAATGAGTAAAAAAAAAATTCTCTCGAAATTGCGACTTTTGAAGCTTGAGTTTTTTCAGCCTATATATAGGCAAGGCAAGTTTATTTATATAGCATACACTATTATATTTCATACACTATGGTAATTCAAAGTGCTTTAAACAGAAAGGAATTAAAATAATCACAAAATAAAAGCAAGGAAAATTATAATTATAAAAGGAATAAAAAGAGATATAAAGATGATACAGTTATAAAAGGAATTAAAAGAGTAAAAATATGATACATAGATAAACTTCTCATCTGGCAAAACACCAGTGTATCATATTTTTTACAGCTGCTTGTTTTAATGTGAGATTTTCCCATGTTGATTGTCCTGTGTCTGTGGTGTTCTTACTCATCAGCCAATCACATGGCATCAACTCATGTAGTTAGGCATGTAGATATGGTCAATATGATCTGCTAGATTTTAGGGATGTCCCGATCCGATCACGTGATCGGAAATCGGGCCCGATCGCGTGTTTTCAGACTCGATCGGAATCGGACGTTACCTCCCGATCAGGACTCGGATATATATGTATTTATATTCTCATTATTTTTTAACACCTCTATTATGCTGTGACACAGAGTTACGGCGGTTTCACACTGCACGCGTTATTAGAGCGTAAGCAGCGCAGGAGCAGTGCATATGGTGAGCAGGAGCAGGACACGCGCGTTTTGCTTTCACACTGGCAGCGTTTGTCACGCGCGGCTGAACCGCGGGTTGTGGACAGACAGAGTCTATAATGGATAAGTTGGCATTGCTTTTTTTCGTTGTCAAATACATTTAAGAGAAAAGACTTGTCAAGAAGCTTATTTTATTAATAATTTCATTTATATAACTTTTGGTTCATCTTTGTTTTTATTGTTATGGCAACAAGTTTGTTTTTGGACATTTGTTTTCTTTTTAAATTGCTGTTGGTCATTTGATTGACTGTTTAAAACACAATAGATATCATCAATGCACTTTTTGGATAAAACTGCAGTGTATTTTGGCCATGATCAATGTATTGTCACTTTAATTCAGCAAAAGCGGCGCAGCAAAAATAGACTCGGCGCCGAAACGATCGCGGCACTGCTGCTCCTGCTCTGCTCCTGCTGCCGCGCCGCCTCTGCGTGCGGTGTGAATGCTCTTATCTGTTAACATGGGTGGCGAAAAAAATACGCGCTGCACGCTCTGCTAACAGTGCAGTGTGAAACCGGCGTAAGAGTTAGGAGTGCAGTTCCTAAAAGCACATTACTGGCTTTGCAAACACTGTGGCACTTTTATTTTTTATTTGTTTACATGCCTACCGGATATTTTAAGTTGAGGTGCTATTTGTTTATATATTAGACTTTTTTTTAATATTTACTGTTGCACTAAAGTCCAAAAGTGAAGAATTTATTTATTACTTGATTGTTCAAGCTACCTCACAGAAGTGCTCTGTTTGTTAACAGAGTTGTTGAATGTTAAAATAAGGTGGATTAAATAAAAAATAAGGAACATCCTGGATCTGTTTTTTTCGCTCTTCTTTATTCTTTTTTTTTTTGCATTATAGAAGTATCGGATCGGGACTCGGTATCGGCAGATACTTAAAATCAAATGACTCGGACTCAGACTCGAGGGCAAAAAAACCTGATCGGGACATCCCTACTAGATTTCAAACGGAGCATCAGAATGGGGAAGAAAGGTGATTTAAGCGACTTTGAACGTGGCGTGGTTGTTGGTGCCATATGGGCTGGTCTGAGTATTTCAGAAACTGCTGATCTACTGGGATTTCTCGCTCAACCATTTCTAGGGTTTATAGAGAATGGTCAGAAAAAGAGAAAATATCCAGTGAGCAACAGTTCTGTAGGTAAAAGTGCCTTGTTGAGAATGGCCAGACTGGTTTGAGCTGATAGAAAGGCAACAGTAAATCAAATAAACACTCGTTACTACTGAGAGCTAAGAGCATCTCTGAACGCTCAACACGTCAAACCTTGAAGCAGATGGCCAACAGCAACAGAAGACCACACTGGGGCCTACAGCAACAGAAGACCACACTGGGGCCTACAGCAACAGAAGACCACACTGGTTTCACACACCTGTCTGCTAAGAACAGGATTCTGAGGATACAATTTGCACAAACTCACCAAAATTGGACAATAGAAGATTTGAAAAATGTTGCCTGGTCTGATGAGTCTCAATTTCTGTTGCGATGTTCAGATGGTTGAGTCAGAATTCCGTGTAACAACAACCTGAAAGCGTGGCTCAATCCTGCCTGTATAAACGGTTCAGGCTGGTAGTGTAATGGTGTGGGGGATATTTTCTTGGCACACTTTGGGCCCCTTAGTACCAATTGAACATCATTTAAACGCCACAGCCTACCTGAGTGTTATTGCTGGCCATGTCCATCCCTTTATGACCACAGTGTATCATCTTCTGATCAATACTTCCAGCAGGATTACACGCCATGTCACAAAGCTCAAATCATCTCAAACTGGTTTCTTGAACATGACAATGAGTAAACTATATTTAAAAGACCTCCACAGTCACCAGATCTCAATCTAATAGAGCTCCTTTGGGATGTGGTGGAACAGGAGATTCGCATCATGGATGTGCAGCTGACAAATCTGCAGCAACTGCGTGATGATCATGTCAATATGGACCAAAATCTCTGAGGAATGTTTTCAGCTCCTTGTTGAATCCATGCCACAAAGAATTAAGGCAGTTCTGAAGGCAAAAGTGGGTCCAACTCGGTACTAGCAGGGTGTACCTAATAATGTGGCCTGCGAGTGTATATAAAATGTTGACAGGGCAAGAAATCCAGATTCATCTCATAAATGATGCACTCTTTTCTGGTTATTCATTTGAGGCTTTTCTTTCCCCCTGCATTCCTTGAGTGCACCCCTGTGCTTGTAACCGAAACGCAAAGGAATCTCAAACCTTTATCTCTGCGCTGACTGAGAGAAGTTCCCACCACTTTGATGTAATAACAAACATGATACAGCCATATCTTTCTTTAACATGCTGTTCCTTCAACAACTTTACAGAGCATAACATATTGGAGTCAGGCATTAAATCAGGCATCGAGTCAGAAAGAGGAAATGTTAGAGATTAGAGCCTGTTTGGCTCTCTATTGGAACACAGAGGGGTTTTCTGCTTTAAATGTATTCAAAACATCCTCAACAATACCTCTGTCTAATGTGGTAATCTGGTGAATGCAGGAGTGCATATTGTTCTACAAAGGCTCCTATGAATCAGAAAGAGAGCTGTCAAGGGATGCAGCTCTCTCTCACTCTCTCTTGTGTCTGTGTACGATGTGTTATTGGTCATGCTCATTCAATAGGCTTCATTCAATGTTCCCTCACTGACTAGGATCAAATGATGTGGGAGTCTGTTCAGTCAGTAGCACTAATGTCTGTGCTGTATCAGAGCGCTGATGTCAGGCTGTGGTCACAGTTCCTTAGTCATTCGGCTCAGTCCAAACATTAGGTCTTCTTTCTCCCCACTTCAGAAATTATGTATTTACTTATTTTAATATTTAAATGTACATTTAATACATTATACATGTAGCTTCTTACAAAATATTTAGCTTTTCCCATTACGTTAATTTCCCATTACGTTAATTAATTTTGTCACCGAGAAGTAACATTATTTAGTCCCTTTCCACTTTATTTTAAATATTACATAATCTCATTGATCAAATTTGAAGCCCAATCTAGTTGATCAATGACTGCAAAGTGCAAACCACCATTTGGTATCAAAATATAGCTATGGGAGTGATTTGATTGGTCTAAATTTGCAACTACGTTATCCATTCATTTTATTATTTTTAGTTATTTCTTGCTTATTTACTGTTTTTGTTAGAAAAAATAAAGTAAATCTGATTGTTAAACTGTACTGAGAGTTCCATTTTTTTTTTTTTGATTTATATTTGCGTTTCCTTCTAAGCGAACATTGATTCTCTGTTGCTCATTACTGTTTAAACAAATGACCTTACTTGTGTCTGTCTATCTGTGTCGTAACATCATATCCTTTATGTCTGTAAATATATTATATTGTTATATTATTCTTTCTAACATTATATCTATTGTTTTATGGTTCCATCATTTTATCATTCTGTTTAATCTATCATGCTATCTATCATTCTTATATCTATCGTCTCATCATCTTTTGTTCTATCATTCACTCGTTTTATTGTTAGGGTTAGTTCCATCTTTCTTGTTCTATTCTATCTGACATTTAATGGTTCTATTGTTCTATCTATCATTCTGTCTAATGTTCTATGTATCATTCTATGGTTTTATCAATCTTTCATTCTATCTATCATTCTTTGATTCTCTCGTTCTATCTATCATTACATGGTTGTATCTGTCATTCTATCTAACGTTCTATCATTCTAATATTCTATCTATCGTTTTATAAGTCTGTCTTTCTGTCTGTCTGTCTCAATCATTCTATCATTTTGTCCACCATTCTGTCTGTCTGTACTTCAAGAATTTTTACTGTAAATATCTGTAAACTGTCAGACATTATTCTGTCTCAAACTTTTCCAGTTACAAATTACATATACAGCAGTTCTGTGAAATTCTCTGAATCGGATTTCTTTTGAATTCTGCTGTTGTCTTGTTGCAATGCTTACTCAATTGAAATCCAATTGTAAATGACGCGCAACTCTCATATGTATCTGTAAGTGTTGGCACAGTGCAGTAACAGTCAACTCCTGCTAAATAATATCTGGATCAGTCGTGTAATCCCTGGCACTTGATTGTGACGCATCACAGTTTACAGTTTGAGCTGGATAAACTGAGGCAGGAGGTGTATCGCTGCCCCTCTTCCTGCGCTAATTAGAACAGGCAGTTCTAATCAAGCTAAGTGCGACCGACTGCGTTGAGTGGCTGTGTGCCTCTGTACATCAGTAGGTCGGGATGGTGTGTGTCAATGGGGCCTTAATGATCCACACAGAGCGAGACAGGCCTGGATCTCTGTTTCCACTGCCATTACGATGTTCTCTCTGAGAGGACCATTGAATGGTTGAAGTTTATAAGAGGGTTGAGAGCGAGCGCTGACATGGATTGTCACGTTTATCTAAACTTGAGAGGCAGAAATGGAAAACAAGAGAGGGAGAGTGCCGAAAGAGGAAAGATGACAGAAAAAAAAGAGAATATAGAGGGAGGCAAGGCCAAGAGGAAGCACAGAGATAGATGTAAAAGGAAATATATACAGTCTCAGAAATGTTTTATAGAAGACTAGCAGACTGGACAGAAATAGGCCAGAAATTCATCCTGATAGCTGAGGAAAGCAGCGTGGCTGTGTGCCAGCGTCAAAAAATGCCATGCGTCCCTTTGTTCTCCTTTCTGTGGTTTTGTAAATATCGCAGCCTTGTGCTGTTTGTATTCCCAGCTAATTACTGTGACTGTAATTAGCAAGGATTGAAATAAAGTATCATGGATTTATTTGAATTAGTGACGCAAGCGCAAATGAATTTTGCATTGCTATTCACGTTTAAAAATGGGTGAGACACAACCTGCTGTTTTTTTATCTAATGACTGAAATAATCCTAAAAGATTAATCTTTCTTATTATGAAGTAAGGTTCTGCTCAGATGTTTGCACTAATTGACTCAAACAAAGCCTTTGGTTGAATTTGCACATTTTTTATAATACTTAATAATAATAAAACTATAATAAAATAATAAATATAATAAAATAATAATTTTCAATATTTTAATAACTGAATATTTTCAGTCCCCTTCCTGATCATGCGTTCATGTAGCTCAGAGGAATATTTCTTGCCTTAAGATGTAACATGTTTGTATCTTGCATGACTTTTTTTTAGACATGTATCACTTATGATGGCATATTTGGTTGCAGTTTATAATATTTTTTCTTTTAAACTGTTAGAAGGGATTTTTTTAAATAACGTATTCGCTATATATACTCACCTAAATACTAGTTTTATATTTGTGCACCAAAATGTTTTTAGTTCTCAGACATTTCAGCAAAACGATGTGATCTGAAGGTTTGATTCCTTCACCATGTCATTCTGATTCGGTTGGGTCTCTGAAAGTCTGAAAGTCTGAAAGTCTGAATGTCTGCGTGTTTTACGTTTGCCTCTGTAAAATAACAAGGTCCTGACTGTATATGCAGCATCAGACTGCAGTTCTGATTGACAGGTTGAAAAGAATGACAGCTTGTGACTCTGGGGAATGAGGGTAAGTGATTGGCTGGTGGAGGAGGGCTGTGAAACATGATGGCTGGTATAATTTGTTCCTCACTCTCTGATCGCTGTCATGGAACACTGCCCATGTATGAGGTTAAAAGATTATCACACTAGATCTGATTTGTGCCACTGAAGCCTTAACCTCTCCATGTTTCTTCTGAAAAGCAGCACCTTATACTGCAGTAGATACTGCTGGTGTGATTTAATGCTTATACTTGAACCATCTATTCCATTTTGATTGTCACTTTGGCTGTTTTGGAACACTGACAGAGATTAACATATACTGTATATGTTAACATAATGCTAACATATTACTGTTAAAGACATAAATAAACTGGCTGGAAATTAGTAGAAAACCATCATATGTATATGATATGCACTAATAGTTTAGGACTATTATAGTAGCTTTATATGAAGTATAGTTTAACTCTGATGTTTTATTTGGAGATGTTTCTCCTACAGTGCTCTGGGAAAGTGTGTGTGTATGTAAGAGGAGTTGCACCTTTGAGGGTGAATGGGTCTGACAGTTTGTGTTGTAAAAACCCAACGTCCTCGGACAGGAGTGTGTGTGTGTGTGTGTGTGTGTGTGTGTGTGTGTGTGTGTGTGTGTGTGTGTGTGTGTGTGTGTGTGTGTGTGTGTGTGTGTGTGTGTGTGTGTGTGTGTGTGTTTGTGTGTGTCTGGACCCAAATCCCAGAGCATTGCAGACTAACATCCTCCTCCTCCACTCTTTTGTGCTGATTTAATTTAAGAGTGGGTTGAATTACTAACGTCCCAAAGGCGCACAGGGCATCCTAAAAGAACCTTTCTCATATTTACTCACCAATAATATTCATATGCAGTTCTTTTACATCCCTCCTGTGTCTTGCCAAACACTGCAACTTGCACCTTTTTAAGGAGTGGCGTAGTTTAAATAATATTGAGAAGTTGACATCATAGTTGTCACTTTGTTTTAAAAGTGGACATGTCTTATAAATATGCATTAAGTCATGCATAACATTTAACATGATATTTTACCACTTTTAAAAACTAAATGGTTGGTAGTAAAGGTGATGTAATGAAACATCTGTCTCCTTTCTAATTTAATTATAATAATTTAAATAATTCAGAATTTACACTCCATGTCAGTGGATTTATATCTCAATTGTTTTCTTTTTGTTTCGTGATTTAACTGGAACTGAGAAGTCATGATACTTTGGAGCACATGTTTGTGAAAGCAATTTGTGAATTCTTTTATAATTATTATGCATGCAGCTTTATTACATGGAATGTACATGGAATTGTTTTTGTAAAATTTTGTTTGTTACATTGCAGGACCATTTGGACAATTTCAGTTGTTGAATAAATTATTTGTGAGTGACAAAGCAAATATTTTTACAATGGCGTCGTCAGTACCCAAACTTGCTATTGCGTGAGGTGGCAGTATATATCCATGACCGCTGTCATTGGCCAACGAAACAATATTATTAATGTCAATTTAATCTTTATTACATACAAACTAAGGAAAAAAATCGATTATTCAGGATTTTTAAACCTGCCCCTATTATGCTTTTTCAAGTATTACTTTCATGTAGTTTCTGTTTGTGAATGTAAATGGTCTGCAAAGTTTTAAAGATCAAAGTGCACAACAATTAAGTTATTGTTTCCTAAAAGAAAAAACCTTCATTGGCCTTCATTGGCTGCCTATAAACAACGTCTACTTTGACCCACCCTCAAGCACACTGTATTGTAGCTTAGATTTTGGTTTGTGCTGTCGACATGTCGAGGAGGCCATTTTCAGGACTGCAAATCCACTTCAGGACTTGTGCTGGAATTTATACGGAAAAATCAACGGCATCTTTCATGTTCATATCACTGTTGAATTATTGTTCAATTATTGAAAAACAATGCACACCTGAGGTGTGTCGGCTGTTTGCGTCATGGCTGCATTACCACCTCGGGTCTACCACCTCTTTCTAATAATTCAACATCATCAATTATTCCTTATGTAATAGATTGGTAGACCAATCACAACAGACTGGGCCATCTGACCAATCAGAGCAGAGTAGGCTCTTGGAAAGGAGGGGTTTAGAGAGACTGAATTTTCGAACAAACCGTTGTTAGACT
>NW_028156000.1:0-48633 GCF_963993115.1 Abramis brama | reverse complement strand
ATATCGAGGACTCTTTGGCCAGAAATATGTTCTGGAGATCAAAATGGGACCTCTGTATAGCTGATTTGTCATCAAAAGGAGTCTATAAATGTATATAGTTTGAATTTTTTTTAGGACACTTTGACCACAAATAAGTTCAAAAGGTCAGATATGGACATCTATATGGCTTATGAAGCATCAGAAGGAGTCTATGAGTATGTGTAGAAAGCCCAAGATCGAGGACTCTTTGGCCAGAATTATGTTCATGAGGTCAAAAGGGGCCCTCTGTATAGCTGATTTATCATCAAAAGGAGTCTATAACTTTCTATAGTTTGAAAAATTTTGAGGACACTTTGACCACAAATAAGTTCAAAAGGTCAGATATGGACATCTATATGGCTTATGAAGCATCAGAAAGAGTCTATGAGTATGTATAGAAAGCATAAGATCGAGGACTCTTTGGCCAGAAATATGTTCTGGAGGTCAAAAGGGGACCTCTGTATAGCTGAATTATCATCAAAAGGAGTCTATAAGTTTCTATAGTTTGAAAAAATGTTAGGACACTTTGACCACAAATAAGTTCAAAAGGTCAGATATGGACATCTATATGGCTTATGACGCATCAGAAGGAGTCTATGAGTATGTATAGAAAGCCCAAGATCGAGGACTCTTTTGCCAGAAATATGTTCAGGAGGTCAAAAGGGGACCTCTGTATAGCTGATTTATCATCAAAAGGAGTCTATAACTTTCAATAGTTTGAAAAATTTTGAGGACACTTTGACCACAAATAAGTTCAAAATGTCAGATATGGAAATCTATATGGCTTATGAAGCATCAGAAGGAGTCTATGAGTATGTATAGAAAGCATAAGATCGAGGACTCTTTGGCCAGAAATATGTTCTGGAGGTCAAAAGGGGACCTCTGTATAGCTGATTTGTCATCAAAAGGAGTCTATAACTTTATATAGTTTGAATTTTTTTTAGGATACTTTGACCACAAATAAGTTCAAAAGGTCAGATATGGACATCTATATGGCTTATGAAGCATCAGAAGGAGTCTATGAGTATGTATAGAAAGCATAAGATCGAGGACTCTTTGGCCAGAAATATGTTCAGGAGATCAAAAGGGGACCTCTGTATAGCTGATTTGTCATCAAAAGGAGTCTATAACTTTATATAGTTTGAATTTTTTTTAGGACACTTTGACCACGAATAAGTTCAAAAGGTCAGATATGGACATCTATATGGCTTATGAAGCATCAGAAGGAGTCTATGAGTATGTGTAAAAAGCCCAAGATCGAGGACTCTTTGGCCAGAATTATGTTCATGAGGTCAAAAGGGGCCCTCTGTATAGCTGATTTATCATCAAAAGGAGTCTATAACTTTCTATAGTTTGAAAATTTTTGAGGACACTTTGACCACAAATAAGTTCAAAAGGTCAGATATGGACATCTATATGGCTTATGAAGCATCAGAAAGAGTCTATGAGTATGTATAGAAAGCATAAGATCGAGGACTCTTTGGCCAGAAATATGTTCTGGAGGTCAAAAGGGGCCGTCTGTATAGCTGATTTATCATCAAAAGGAGTCTATAACTTTATATAGTTTGAAAAAATGTTAGGACACTTTGACCACAAATAAGTTCAAAAGGTCAGATATGGACATCTATATGGCTTATGAATCATCAGAAGGAGTCTATGAGTATGTATAGAAAGCATAAGATCGAGGACTCTTTGGCCAGAAATATGTTCTGGAGGTCAAAAGGGGACCTCTGTATAGCTGATTTGTCATCAAAAGGAGTCTATAACTTTATATAGTTTGAATTTTTTTTAGGACACTTTGACCACAAATAAGTTCAAAATGTCAGATATGGAAATCTATATGGCTTATGAAGCATCAGAAGGAGTCTATGAGTATGTATAGAAAGCATAATATCGAGGACTCTTTGGCCAGAAATATGTTCTGGAGATCAAAATGGGACCTCTGTATAGCTGATTTGTCATCAAAAGGAGTCTATAAATGTATATAGTTTGAATTTTTTTTAGGATACTTTGACCACAAATAAGTTCAAAAGGTCAGATATGGACATCTATATGGCTTATGAAGCATCAGAAGGAGTCTATGAGTATGTATAGAAAGCATAAGATCGAGGACTCTTTGGCCAGAAATATGTTCTGGAGGTCAAAAGGGGCCCTCTGTATAGCTGATTTATCATCAAAAGGAGTCTATAACTTTCTATAGTTTGAAAAAATGTTAGGACACTTTGACCACAAATAAGTTCAAAAGGTCAGATATGGAGATCTATATGGCTTATGAAGCATCAGAAGGAGTCTATGAGTATGTATAGAAAGCCCAAGATCAAGGACTCTTTGGACAAAATTATGTTCATGAGGTCAAAAGGGGCCCTCTGTATAGCTGATTTATCATCAAAAGGAGTCTATAACTTTATATAGTTTGAATTTTTTTTAGGACACTTTGACCACAAATAAGTTCAAAAGGTCAGATATGGACATCTATATGGCTTATGAAGCATCAGAAGGAGTCTATGAGTATGTGTAGAAAGCCCAAGATCGAGGACTCTTTGGCCAGAATTATGTTCATGAGGTCAAAAGGGGCCCTCTGTATAGCTGATTTATCATCAAAAGGAGTCTATAACTTTCTATAGTTTGAAAAATTTTGAGGACACTTTGACCACAAATAAGTTCAAAAGGTCAGATATGGACATCTATATGGCTTATGAAGCATCAGAAAGAGTCTATGAGTATGTATAGAAAGCATAAGATCGAGGACTCTTTGGCCAGAAATATGTTCTGGAGGTCAAAAGGGGACCTCTGTATAGCTGAATTATCATCAAAAGGAGTCTATAAGTTTCTATAGTTTGAAAAAATGTTAGGACACTTTGACCACAAATAAGTTCAAAAGGTCAGATATGGACATCTATATGGCTTATGACGCATCAGAAGGAGTCTATGAGTATGTATAGAAAGCCCAAGATCGAGGACTCTTTTGCCAGAAATATGTTCAGGAGGTCAAAAGGGGCCCTCTGTATAGCTGATTTGTCATCAAAAGGAGTCTATAACTTTATATAGTTTGAATTTTTTTTAGGACACTTTGACCACGAATAAGTTCAAAAGGTCAGATATGGACATCTATATGGCTTATGAAGCATCAGAAGGAGTCTATGAGTATGTGTAGAAAGCCCAAGATCGAGGACTCTTTGGCCAGAATTATGTTCATGAGGTCAAAAGGGGCCCTCTGTATAGCTGATTTATCATCAAAAGGAGTCTATAACTTTCTATAGTTTGAAAAATTTTGAGGACACTTTGACCACAAATAAGTTCAAAAGGTCAGATATGGACATCTATATGGCTTATGAAGCATCAGAAAGAGTCTATGAGTATGTATAGAAAGCATAAGATCGAGGACTCTTTGGCCAGAAATATGTTCTGGAGGTCAAAAGGGGACCTCTGTATAGCTGAATTATCATCAAAAGGAGTCTATAAGTTTCTATAGTTTGAAAAAATGTTAGGACACTTTGACCACAAATAAGTTCAAAAGGTCAGATATGGACATCTATATGGCTTATGACGCATCAGAAGGAGTCTATGAGTATGTATAGAAAGCCCAAGATCGAGGACTCTTTTGCCAGAAATATGTTCAGGAGGTCAAAAGGGGACCTCTGTATAGCTGATTTATCATCAAAAGGAGTCTATAACTTTCAATAGTTTGAAAAATTTTGAGGACACTTTGACCACAAATAAGTTCAAAATGTCAGATATGGAAATCTATATGGCTTATGAAGCATCAGAAGGAGTCTATGAGTATGTATAGAAAGCATAAGATCGAGGACTCTTTGGCCAGAAATATGTTCTGGAGGTCAAAAGGGGACCTCTGTATAGCTGATTTGTCATCAAAAGGAGTCTATAACTTTATATAGTTTGAATTTTTTTTAGGATACTTTGACCACAAATAAGTTCAAAAGGTCAGATATGGACATCTATATGGCTTATGAAGCATCAGAAGGAGTCTATGAGTATGTATAGAAAGCATAAGATCGAGGACTCTTTGGCCAGAAATATGTTCAGGAGATCAAAAGGGGACCTCTGTATAGCTGATTTGTCATCAAAAGGAGTCTATAACTTTATATAGTTTGAATTTTTTTTAGGACACTTTGACCACGAATAAGTTCAAAAGGTCAGATATGGACATCTATATGGCTTATGAAGCATCAGAAGGAGTCTATGAGTATGTGTAAAAAGCCCAAGATCGAGGACTCTTTGGCCAGAATTATGTTCATGAGGTCAAAAGGGGCCCTCTGTATAGCTGATTTATCATCAAAAGGAGTCTATAACTTTCTATAGTTTGAAAATTTTTGAGGACACTTTGACCACAAATAAGTTCAAAAGGTCAGATATGGACATCTATATGGCTTATGAAGCATCAGAAAGAGTCTATGAGTATGTATAGAAAGCATAAGATCGAGGACTCTTTGGCCAGAAATATGTTCTGGAGGTCAAAAGGGGCCGTCTGTATAGCTGATTTATCATCAAAAGGAGTCTATAACTTTATATAGTTTGAAAAAATGTTAGGACACTTTGACCACAAATAAGTTCAAAAGGTCAGATATGGACATCTATATGGCTTATGAATCATCAGAAGGAGTCTATGAGTATGTATAGAAAGCATAAGATCGAGGACTCTTTGGCCAGAAATATGTTCTGGAGGTCAAAAGGGGACCTCTGTATAGCTGATTTGTCATCAAAAGGAGTCTATAACTTTATATAGTTTGAATTTTTTTTAGGACACTTTGACCACAAATAAGTTCAAAATGTCAGATATGGAAATCTATATGGCTTATGAAGCATCAGAAGGAGTCTATGAGTATGTATAGAAAGCATAATATCGAGGACTCTTTGGCCAGAAATATGTTCTGGAGATCAAAATGGGACCTCTGTATAGCTGATTTGTCATCAAAAGGAGTCTATAAATGTATATAGTTTGAATTTTTTTTAGGATACTTTGACCACAAATAAGTTCAAAAGGTCAGATATGGACATCTATATGGCTTATGAAGCATCAGAAGGAGTCTATGAGTATGTATAGAAAGCATAAGATCGAGGACTCTTTGGCCAGAAATATGTTCTGGAGGTCAAAAGGGGCCCTCTGTATAGCTGATTTATCATCAAAAGGAGTCTATAACTTTCTATAGTTTGAAAAAATGTTAGGACACTTTGACCACAAATAAGTTCAAAAGGTCAGATATGGAGATCTATATGGCTTATGAAGCATCAGAAGGAGTCTATGAGTATGTATAGAAAGCCCAAGATCAAGGACTCTTTGGACAAAATTATGTTCATGAGGTCAAAAGGGGCCCTCTGTATAGCTGATTTATCATCAAAAGGAGTCTATAACTTTATATAGTTTGAATTTTTTTTAGGACACTTTGACCACAAATAAGTTCAAAAGGTCAGATATGGACATCTATATGGCTTATGAAGCATCAGAAGGAGTCTATGAGTATGTGTAGAAAGCCCAAGATCGAGGACTCTTTGGCCAGAATTATGTTCATGAGGTCAAAAGGGGCCCTCTGTATAGCTGATTTATCATCAAAAGGAGTCTATAACTTTCTATAGTTTGAAAAATTTTGAGGACACTTTGACCACAAATAAGTTCAAAAGGTCAGATATGGACATCTATATGGCTTATGAAGCATCAGAAAGAGTCTATGAGTATGTATAGAAAGCATAAGATCGAGGACTCTTTGGCCAGAAATATGTTCTGGAGGTCAAAAGGGGACCTCTGTATAGCTGAATTATCATCAAAAGGAGTCTATAAGTTTCTATAGTTTGAAAAAATGTTAGGACACTTTGACCACAAATAAGTTCAAAAGGTCAGATATGGACATCTATATGGCTTATGACGCATCAGAAGGAGTCTATGAGTATGTATAGAAAGCCCAAGATCGAGGACTCTTTTGCCAGAAATATGTTCAGGAGGTCAAAAGGGGCCCTCTGTATAGCTGATTTGTCATCAAAAGGAGTCTATAACTTTATATAGTTTGAATTTTTTTTAGGACACTTTGACCACGAATAAGTTCAAAAGGTCAGATATGGACATCTATATGGCTTATGAAGCATCAGAAGGAGTCTATGAGTATGTGTAGAAAGCCCAAGATCGAGGACTCTTTGGCCAGAATTATGTTCATGAGGTCAAAAGGGGCCCTCTGTATAGCTGATTTATCATCAAAAGGAGTCTATAACTTTCTATAGTTTGAAAAATTTTGAGGACACTTTGACCACAAATAAGTTCAAAAGGTCAGATATGGACATCTATATGGCTTATGAAGCATCAGAAAGAGTCTATGAGTATGTATAGAAAGCATAAGATCGAGGACTCTTTGGCCAGAAATATGTTCTGGAGGTCAAAAGGGGACCTCTGTATAGCTGAATTATCATCAAAAGGAGTCTATAAGTTTCTATAGTTTGAAAAAATGTTAGGACACTTTGACCACAAATAAGTTCAAAAGGTCAGATATGGACATCTATATGGCTTATGACGCATCAGAAGGAGTCTATGAGTATGTATAGAAAGCCCAAGATCGAGGACTCTTTTGCCAGAAATATGTTCAGGAGGTCAAAAGGGGACCTCTGTATAGCTGATTTATCATCAAAAGGAGTCTATAACTTTCAATAGTTTGAAAAATTTTGAGGACACTTTGACCACAAATAAGTTCAAAATGTCAGATATGGAAATCTATATGGCTTATGAAGCATCAGAAGGAGTCTATGAGTATGTATAGAAAGCATAAGATCGAGGACTCTTTGGCCAGAAATATGTTCTGGAGGTCAAAAGGGGACCTCTGTATAGCTGATTTGTCATCAAAAGGAGTTTATAACTTTATATAGTTTGAATTTTTTTTAGGACACTTTGACCACAAATAAGTTCAAAAGGTCAGATATGGACATCTATATGGCTTATGAAGCATCAGAAGGAGTCTATGAGTATGTATAGAAAGCATAAGATCGAGGACTCTTTGGCCAGAAATATGTTCTGGAGGTCAAAGGGGGCCCTCTGTATAGCTGATTTATCATCAAAAGGAGTCTATAACTTTCTATAGTTTGAAAAAATGTTAGGACACTTTGACCACAAATAAGTTCAAAAGGTCAGATTTGGACATCTATATGGCTTATGAAGCATCAGAAGGAGTCTATGAGTATGTATAGAAAGCCCAAGATCGAGGACTCTTTGGCCAGAATTATGTTCATGAGATCAAAAGGGGCCCTCTGTATAGCTGATTTATCATCAAAAGGAGTCTATAACTTTCTATAGTTTGAAAAATTTTGAGGACACTTTGACCAGAAATAAGTTCAAAAGGTCAGATATGGACATCTATATGGCTTATGAAGCATCAGAAGGAGTCTATGAGTATGTATAGAAAGCATAAGATCGAGGACTCTTTGGCCAGAAATATGTTCTGGAGGTCAAAAGGGGCCGTCTGTACAGCTGATTTATCATCAAAAGGAGTCTATAACTTTCTATAGTTTGAAAAAATGTTAGGACACTTTGACCACAAATAAGTTCAAAAGGTCAGATATGGACATCTATATGGCTTATGAAGCATCAGAAGGAGTCTATGAGTATGTATAGAAAGCATAAGATCAAGGACTCTTTGGCCAGAATTATGTTCAGTAGGTCAAAAGGGGCCCTCTGTATAGCTGATTTATCATCAAAAGGAGTCTATAACTTTATATAGTTTGAAAAATTTTAGGACACTTTGACCACAAATAAGTTCAAAATGTCAGATATGGAAATCTTTATGGCTTATGAAGCATCAGAAGGAGTCTATGAGTATGTATAGAAAGCATAAGATCGAGGACTCTTTGGCCAGAAATATGTTCTGGAGGTCAAAAGGGGACCTCTGTATAGCTGATTTGTCATCAAAAGGAGTCTATAACTTTATATAGTTTGAATTTTTTTTAGGACACTTTGACCACAAATAAGTTCAAAAGGTCAGATATGGAAATCTTTATGGCTTATGAAGCATCAGAAGGAGTCTATGAGTATGTATAGAAAGCATAAGATCGAGGACTCTTTGGCCAGAAATATATTCTGGAAGTCAAAAGGGGACCTCTGTATAGCTGATTTATCATCAAAAGGAGTCTATAACTTTCTATAGTTTGAAAAATTTTAGGACACTTTGACCACAAATAAGTTCAAAATGTCAGATATGGAAATCTATATGGCTTATGAAGCATCAGATGGAGTCTATGAGTATGTATAGAAAGCCCAAGATCGAGGACTCTTTTGCCAGAATTATGTTCATGAGGTCAAAAGGGGCCCTCTGTATAGCTGATTTATCATCAAAAGGAGTCTATAACTTTCTATAGTTTGAAAAATTTTGAGTACACTTTGACCACAAATAAGTTCAAAAGGTCAGATATGGACATCTATATGGCTTATGAAGCATCAGAAGGAGTCTATGAGTATGTATAGAAAGCATAAGATCGAGGACTCTTTGGCCAGAAATATGTTCTGGAGGTCAAAAGGGGACCTCTGTATAGCTGATTTGTCATCAAAAGGAGTCTATAACTTTATATAGTTTGAATTTTTTTTAGGACACATTCACCACAAATAAGTTCAAAAGGTCAGATATGGACATCTATATGGCTTATGAAGCATCAGAAGGAGTCTATGAGTATGTATAGAAAGCATAAGATCGAGGACTCTTTGGCCAGAATTATGTTCAGTAGGTCAAAAGGGGCCCTCTGTATAGCTGATTTATCATCAAAAGGAGTCTATAACTTTATATAGTTTGAAAAATTTTAGGACACTTTGACCACAAATAAGTTCAAAATGTCAGATATGGAAATCTTTATGGCTTATGAAGCATCAGAAGGAGTCTATGAGTATGTATAGAAAGCATAAGATCGAGGACTCTTTGGCCAGAAATATGTTCTGGAGGTCAAAAGGGGACCTCTGTATAGCTGATTTGTCATCAAAAGGAGTCTATAACTTTATATAGTTTGAATTTTTTTTAGGACACTTTGACCACGAATAAGTTCAAAAGGTCAGATATGGACATCTATATGGCTTATGAAGCATCAGAAGGAGTCTATGAGTATGTATAGAAAGCATAAGATCGAGGACTCTTTGGCCAGAAATATGTTCTGGAGGTCAAAAGGGGACCTCTGTATAGCTGATTTGTCATCAAAAGGAGTCTATAACTTTATATAGTTTGAATTTTTTTTAGGACACTTTGACCACGAATAAGTTCAAAAGGTCAGATATGGACATCTATATGGCTTATGAAGCATCAGAAGGAGTCTATGAGTATGTATAGAAAGCATAAGATCGAGGACTCTTTGGCCAGAAATATGTTCTGGAGGTCAAAAGGGGCCCTCTGTATAGCTGATTTATCATCAAAAGGAGTCTATAACTTTCTATAGTTTGAAAAATTTTGAGGACACTTTGACCACAAATAAGTTCAAAATGTCAGATATGGAAATCTATATGGCTTATGAAGCATCAGAAGGAGTCTATGAGTATGTATAGAAAGCCCAAGATCGAGGACTCTTTGGCCAGAATTATGTTCATGAGGTCAAAAGGGGCCCTCTGTATAGCTGATTTATCATCAAAAGGAGTCTATAACTTTCTATAGTTTGAAAAATTTTGAGGACACTTTGACCACAAATAAGTTCAAAAGGTCAGATATGGACATCTATATGGCTTATGAAGCATCAGAAGGAGTCTATGAGTATGTATAGAAAGCATAAGATCGAGGACTCTTTGGCCAGAAATATGTTCTGGAGGTCAAAAGGGGCCGTCTGTATAGCTGATTTATCATCAAAAGGAGTCTATAACTTTCTATAGTTTGAAAAAATGTTAGGACACTTTGACCACAAATAAGTTCAAAAGGTCAGATATGGACATCTATATGGCTTATGAAGCATCAGGAGTCTATAAGTATGTATAGAAAGCATAAGATCGAGGACTTTTTGGCCAGAAATATGTTCTGGAGGTCAAAAGGGGACCTCTGTATAGCTGATTTGTCATCAAAAGGAGTCTATAACTTTATATAGTTTGAATTTTTTTTAGGATACTTTGACCACAAATAAGTTCAAAAGGTCAGATATGGACATCTATATGGCTTATGAAGCATCAGAAGGAGTCTATGAGTATGTATAGAAAGCATAATATCGAGGACTCTTTGGCCAGAAATATGTTCTGGAGGTCAAAAGGGGACCTCTGTATAGCTGATTTGTCATCAAAAGGAGTCTAAAACTTTATATAGTTTGAATTTTTTTTAGTATACTTTGACCACAAATAAGTTCAAAAGGTCAGATATGGACATCTATATGGCTTATGAAGCATCAGAAGGAGTTGGACTATGAGTATGTATAGAAAGCCCAAGATCGAGGACTCTTTGGCCAAAAATATGTTCCTTGGGTCAAATATGGACTTCTGTATGGCTGACGTAACATCAGAAAAAGTCAACGAGGTATATATGGAAAGGTAATGTTTCGAGTACTCCTTGGCCAGAAAAAAAATTCAGTATGTCAAATATGGACTTTTGTCAGGATGATATAACATCCGAAGATATCAATCTGAATGTATAGTGTTAATCATTTAGGACTCTTTGGTCAGAAATATGTTCAGTAGGTCAAAAGGGGACCTCTGTATAGCTGAATTATCATCAAAAGGAGTCTATAAGTTTCTATAGTTTGAAAAAATGTTAGGACACTTTGACCACAAATAAGTTCAAAAGGTCAGATATGGACATCTATATGGCTTATGACGCATCAGAAGGAGTCTATGAGGTATGTATAGAAAGCCCAAGATCGAGGACTCTTTTGCCAGAAATATGTTCAGGAGGTCAAAAGGGGACCTCTGTATAGCTGATTTATCATCAAAAGGAGTCTATAACTTTCTATAGTTTGAAAAATTTTGAGGACACTTTGACCACAAATAAGTTCAAAATGTCAGATATGGACATCTATATGGCTTATGAAGCATCAGAAGGAGTCTATGAGTATGTATAGAAAGCATAAGATCGAGGACTCTTTGGCCAGAAATATGTTCTGGAGGTCAAAAGGGGACCTCTGTATAGCTGATTTATCATCAAAAGGAGTCTATAACTTTCTATAGTTTGAAAAAATGTTAGGACACTTTGACCACAAATAAGTTCAAAAGGTCAGATATGGACATCTATATGGCTTATGACGCATCAGAAGGAGTCTATGAGTATGTATAGAAAGCCCAAGATCGAGGACTCTTTTGCCAGAAATATGTTCAGGAGGTCAAAAGGGGCCCTCTGTATAGCTGATTTGTCATCAAAAGGAGTCTATAACTTTATATAGTTTGAATTTTTTTTAGGACACTTTGACCACGAATAAGTTCAAAAGGTCAGATATGGACATCTATATGGCTTATGAAGCATCAGAAGGAGTCTATGAGTATGTGTAGAAAGCCCAAGATCGAGGACTCTTTGGCCAGAATTATGTTCATGAGGTCAAAAGGGGCCCTCTGTATAGCTGATTTATCATCAAAAGGAGTCTATAACTTTCTATAGTTTGAAAAATTTTGAGGACACTTTGACCACAAATAAGTTCAAAAGGTCAGATATGGACATCTATATGGCTTATGAAGCATCAGAAAGAGTCTATGAGTATGTATAGAAAGCATAAGATCGAGGACTCTTTGGCCAGAAATATGTTCTGGAGGTCAAAAGGGGACCTCTGTATAGCTGAATTATCATCAAAAGGAGTCTATAAGTTTCTATAGTTTGAAAAAATGTTAGGACACTTTGACCACAAATAAGTTCAAAAGGTCAGATATGGACATCTATATGGCTTATGACGCATCAGAAGGAGTCTATGAGTATGTATAGAAAGCCCAAGATCGAGGACTCTTTTGCCAGAAATATGTTCAGGAGGTCAAAAGGGGACCTCTGTATAGCTGATTTATCATCAAAAGGAGTCTATAACTTTCAATAGTTTGAAAAATTTTGAGGACACTTTGACCACAAATAAGTTCAAAATGTCAGATATGGAAATCTATATGGCTTATGAAGCATCAGAAGGAGTCTATGAGTATGTATAGAAAGCATAAGATCGAGGACTCTTTGGCCAGAAATATGTTCTGGAGGTCAAAAGGGGACCTCTGTATAGCTGATTTGTCATCAAAAGGAGTTTATAACTTTATATAGTTTGAATTTTTTTTAGGACACTTTGACCACAAATAAGTTCAAAAGGTCAGATATGGACATCTATATGGCTTATGAAGCATCAGAAGGAGTCTATGAGTATGTATAGAAAGCATAAGATCGAGGACTCTTTGGCCAGAAATATGTTCTGGAGGTCAAAGGGGGCCCTCTGTATAGCTGATTTATCATCAAAAGGAGTCTATAACTTTCTATAGTTTGAAAAAATGTTAGGACACTTTGACCACAAATAAGTTCAAAAGGTCAGATTTGGACATCTATATGGCTTATGAAGCATCAGAAGGAGTCTATGAGTATGTATAGAAAGCCCAAGATCGAGGACTCTTTGGCCAGAATTATGTTCATGAGATCAAAAGGGGCCCTCTGTATAGCTGATTTATCATCAAAAGGAGTCTATAACTTTCTATAGTTTGAAAAATTTTGAGGACACTTTGACCAGAAATAAGTTCAAAAGGTCAGATATGGACATCTATATGGCTTATGAAGCATCAGAAGGAGTCTATGAGTATGTATAGAAAGCATAAGATCGAGGACTCTTTGGCCAGAAATATGTTCTGGAGGTCAAAAGGGGCCGTCTGTACAGCTGATTTATCATCAAAAGGAGTCTATAACTTTCTATAGTTTGAAAAAATGTTAGGACACTTTGACCACAAATAAGTTCAAAAGGTCAGATATGGACATCTATATGGCTTATGAAGCATCAGAAGGAGTCTATGAGTATGTATAGAAAGCATAAGATCAAGGACTCTTTGGCCAGAATTATGTTCAGTAGGTCAAAAGGGGCCCTCTGTATAGCTGATTTATCATCAAAAGGAGTCTATAACTTTATATAGTTTGAAAAATTTTAGGACACTTTGACCACAAATAAGTTCAAAATGTCAGATATGGAAATCTTTATGGCTTATGAAGCATCAGAAGGAGTCTATGAGTATGTATAGAAAGCATAAGATCGAGGACTCTTTGGCCAGAAATATGTTCTGGAGGTCAAAAGGGGACCTCTGTATAGCTGATTTGTCATCAAAAGGAGTCTATAACTTTATATAGTTTGAATTTTTTTTAGGACACTTTGACCACAAATAAGTTCAAAAGGTCAGATATGGAAATCTTTATGGCTTATGAAGCATCAGAAGGAGTCTATGAGTATGTATAGAAAGCATAAGATCGAGGACTCTTTGGCCAGAAATATATTCTGGAAGTCAAAAGGGGACCTCTGTATAGCTGATTTATCATCAAAAGGAGTCTATAACTTTCTATAGTTTGAAAAATTTTAGGACACTTTGACCACAAATAAGTTCAAAATGTCAGATATGGAAATCTATATGGCTTATGAAGCATCAGATGGAGTCTATGAGTATGTATAGAAAGCCCAAGATCGAGGACTCTTTTGCCAGAATTATGTTCATGAGGTCAAAAGGGGCCCTCTGTATAGCTGATTTATCATCAAAAGGAGTCTATAACTTTCTATAGTTTGAAAAATTTTGAGTACACTTTGACCACAAATAAGTTCAAAAGGTCAGATATGGACATCTATATGGCTTATGAAGCATCAGAAGGAGTCTATGAGTATGTATAGAAAGCATAAGATCGAGGACTCTTTGGCCAGAAATATGTTCTGGAGGTCAAAAGGGGACCTCTGTATAGCTGATTTGTCATCAAAAGGAGTCTATAACTTTATATAGTTTGAATTTTTTTTAGGACACATTCACCACAAATAAGTTCAAAAGGTCAGATATGGACATCTATATGGCTTATGAAGCATCAGAAGGAGTCTATGAGTATGTATAGAAAGCATAAGATCGAGGACTCTTTGGCCAGAATTATGTTCAGTAGGTCAAAAGGGGCCCTCTGTATAGCTGATTTATCATCAAAAGGAGTCTATAACTTTATATAGTTTGAAAAATTTTAGGACACTTTGACCACAAATAAGTTCAAAATGTCAGATATGGAAATCTTTATGGCTTATGAAGCATCAGAAGGAGTCTATGAGTATGTATAGAAAGCATAAGATCGAGGACTCTTTGGCCAGAAATATGTTCTGGAGGTCAAAAGGGGACCTCTGTATAGCTGATTTGTCATCAAAAGGAGTCTATAACTTTATATAGTTTGAATTTTTTTTAGGACACTTTGACCACGAATAAGTTCAAAAGGTCAGATATGGACATCTATATGGCTTATGAAGCATCAGAAGGAGTCTATGAGTATGTATAGAAAGCATAAGATCGAGGACTCTTTGGCCAGAAATATGTTCTGGAGGTCAAAAGGGGACCTCTGTATAGCTGATTTGTCATCAAAAGGAGTCTATAACTTTATATAGTTTGAATTTTTTTTAGGACACTTTGACCACGAATAAGTTCAAAAGGTCAGATATGGACATCTATATGGCTTATGAAGCATCAGAAGGAGTCTATGAGTATGTATAGAAAGCATAAGATCGAGGACTCTTTGGCCAGAAATATGTTCTGGAGGTCAAAAGGGGCCCTCTGTATAGCTGATTTATCATCAAAAGGAGTCTATAACTTTCTATAGTTTGAAAAATTTTGAGGACACTTTGACCACAAATAAGTTCAAAATGTCAGATATGGAAATCTATATGGCTTATGAAGCATCAGAAGGAGTCTATGAGTATGTATAGAAAGCCCAAGATCGAGGACTCTTTGGCCAGAATTATGTTCATGAGGTCAAAAGGGGCCCTCTGTATAGCTGATTTATCATCAAAAGGAGTCTATAACTTTCTATAGTTTGAAAAATTTTGAGGACACTTTGACCACAAATAAGTTCAAAAGGTCAGATATGGACATCTATATGGCTTATGAAGCATCAGAAGGAGTCTATGAGTATGTATAGAAAGCATAAGATCGAGGACTCTTTGGCCAGAAATATGTTCTGGAGGTCAAAAGGGGCCGTCTGTATAGCTGATTTATCATCAAAAGGAGTCTATAACTTTCTATAGTTTGAAAAAATGTTAGGACACTTTGACCACAAATAAGTTCAAAAGGTCAGATATGGACATCTATATGGCTTATGAAGCATCAGGAGTCTATAAGTATGTATAGAAAGCATAAGATCGAGGACTTTTTGGCCAGAAATATGTTCTGGAGGTCAAAAGGGGACCTCTGTATAGCTGATTTGTCATCAAAAGGAGTCTATAACTTTATATAGTTTGAATTTTTTTTAGGATACTTTGACCACAAATAAGTTCAAAAGGTCAGATATGGACATCTATATGGCTTATGAAGCATCAGAAGGAGTCTATGAGTATGTATAGAAAGCATAATATCGAGGACTCTTTGGCCAGAAATATGTTCTGGAGGTCAAAAGGGGACCTCTGTATAGCTGATTTGTCATCAAAAGGAGTCTAAAACTTTATATAGTTTGAATTTTTTTTAGTATACTTTGACCACAAATAAGTTCAAAAGGTCAGATATGGACATCTATATGGCTTATGAAGCATCAGAAGGAGTTGGACTATGAGTATGTATAGAAAGCCCAAGATCGAGGACTCTTTGGCCAAAAATATGTTCCTTGGGTCAAATATGGACTTCTGTATGGCTGACGTAACATCAGAAAAAGTCAACGAGGTATATATGGAAAGGTAATGTTTCGAGTACTCCTTGGCCAGAAAAAAAATTCAGTATGTCAAATATGGACTTTTGTCAGGATGATATAACATCCGAAGATATCAATCTGAATGTATAGTGTTAATCATTTAGGACTCTTTGGTCAGAAATATGTTCAGTAGGTCAAAAGGGGACCTCTGTATAGCTGAATTATCATCAAAAGGAGTCTATAAGTTTCTATAGTTTGAAAAAATGTTAGGACACTTTGACCACAAATAAGTTCAAAAGGTCAGATATGGACATCTATATGGCTTATGACGCATCAGAAGGAGTCTATGAGGTATGTATAGAAAGCCCAAGATCGAGGACTCTTTTGCCAGAAATATGTTCAGGAGGTCAAAAGGGGACCTCTGTATAGCTGATTTATCATCAAAAGGAGTCTATAACTTTCTATAGTTTGAAAAATTTTGAGGACACTTTGACCACAAATAAGTTCAAAATGTCAGATATGGACATCTATATGGCTTATGAAGCATCAGAAGGAGTCTATGAGTATGTATAGAAAGCATAAGATCGAGGACTCTTTGGCCAGAAATATGTTCTGGAGGTCAAAAGGGGACCTCTGTATAGCTGATTTGTCATCAAAAGGAGTCTATAACTTTATATAGTTTGAATTTTTTTTAGGACACTTTGACCACAAATAAGTTCAAAAGGTCAGATATGGACATTTATATGGCTTATGAAGCATCAGAAGGAGTCTATGAGTATGTATAGAAAGCATAAGATCGAGGACTCTTTGGCCAGAATTATGTTCAGTAGGTCAAAAGGGGCCCTCTGTATAGCTGATTTATCATCAAAAGGAGTCTATAACTTTATATAGTTTGAAAAATTTTAGGACACTTTGACCACAAATAAGTTCAAAATGTCAGATATGGAAATCTATATGGCTTATGAAGCATCAGAAGGAGTCTAGGAGTATGTATAGAAAGCCCAAGATCGAGGACTCTTTTGCCAGAATTATGTTCATGAGGTCAAAAGGGGCCCTCTGTATAGCTGATTTATCATCAAAAGGAGTCTATAACTTTCTATAGTTTGAAAAATTTTGAGGACACTTTGACCACAAATAAGTTCAAAAGGTCAGATATGGACATCTATATGGCTTATGAAGCATCAGAAGGAGTCTATGAGTATGTATAGAAAGCATAAGATCGAGGACTCTTTGGCCAGAAATATGTTCTGGAGGTCAAAAGGGGACCTCTGTATAGCTGATTTATCATCAATGGAGTCTATAACTTTATATAGTTTGAAAAATTTTAGGACACTTTGACCACAAATAAGTTCAAAATGTCAGATATGGAAATCTTTATGGCTTATGAAGCAGCAGAAGGAGTCTATGAGTATGTATAGAATGCATAAGATCGAGGACTCTTTGGCCAGAAATATGTTCTGGAGGTCAAAAGGGGACCTCTGTATAGCTGATTTGTCATCAAAAGGAGTCTATAACTTTATATAGTTTGAATTTTTTTTAGGACACTTTGACCACGAATAAGTTCAAAAGGTCAGATATGGACATCTATATGGCTTATGAAGCATCAGAAGGAGTCTATGAGTATGTATAGAAAGCATAAGATCGAGGACTCTTTGGCCAGAAATATGTTCTGGAGGTCAAAAGGGGACCTCTGTATAGCTGATTTGTCATCAAAAGGAGTCTATAACTTTATATAGTTTGAATTTTTTTTAGGACACTTTGACCACGAATAAGTTCAAAAGGTCAGATATGGACATCTATATGGCTTATGAAGCATCAGAAGGAGTCTATGAGTATGTATAGAAAGCATAAGATCGAGGACTCTTTGGCCAGAAATATGTTCTGGAGGTCAAAAGGGGACCTCTGTATAGCTGATTTGTCATCAAAAGGAGTCTATAACTTTATATAGTTTGAATTTTTTTTAGGACACTTTGACCACGAATAAGTTCAAAAGGTCAGATATGGACATCTATATGGCTTATGAAGCATCAGAAGGAGTCTATGAGTATGTATAGAAAGCATAAGATCGAGGACTCTTTGGCCAGAAATATGTTCTGGAGGTCAAAAGGGGCCCTCTGTATAGCTGATTTATCATCAAAAGGAGTCTATAACTTTCTATAGTTTGAAAAAATGTTAGGACACTTTGACCACAAATAAGTTCAAAAGGTCAGATATGGACATCTAAATGGCTTATGAAGCATCAGAAGGAGTCTATGAGTATGTATAGAAAGCCCAAGATCAAGGACTCTTTGGCCAAAATTATGTTCATGAGGTCAAAAGGGGCCCTCTGTATAGCTGATTTATCATCAAAAGGAGTCTATAACTTTCTATAGTTTGAAAAATTTTGAGGACACTTTGACCAGAAATAAGTTCAAAAGGTCAGATATGGACATCTAAATGGCTTATGAAGCATCAGAAGGAGTCTATGAGTATGTATAGAAAGCCCAAGATCAAGGACTCTTTGGCCAAAATTATGTTCATGAGGTCAACAGGGGCCCTCTGTATAGCTGATTTATCATCAAAAGGAGTCTATAACTTTCCATAGTTTGAAAAAATGTTAGGACACTTTGACCACAAATAAGTTCAAAAGGTCAGATATGGACATCTATATGGCTTATGAAGCATCAGAAGGAGTCTATGAGTATGTATAGAAAGCATAATATCGAGGACTCTTTGGCCAGAAATATGTTCTGGAGGTCAAAAGGGGACCTCTGTATAGCTGATTTATCATCAAAAGGAGTCTATAACTTTCTATAGTTTGAAAAAATGTTAGGACACTTTGACCACAAATAAGTTCAAAAGGTCAGATATGGACATCTATATGGCTTATGAAGCATCAGAAGGAGTCTATGAGTATGTATAGAAAGCATAAGATCGAGGACTCTTTGGCCAGAAATATGTTCTGGAGGTCAAAAGGGGACCTCTGTATAGCTGATTTATCATCAAAAGGAGTCTATAACTTTCTATAGTTTGAAAAAATGTTAGGACACTTTGACCACAAATAAGTTCAAAAGGTCAGATATGGACATCTATATGGCTTATGAAGCATCAGAAGGAGTTGGACTATGAGTATGTATAGAAAGCCCAAGATCGAGGACTCTTTGGCCAAAAATATGTTCCTTGGGTCAAATATGGACTTCTGTATGGCTGACGTAACATCAGAAAAAGTCAACGAGGTATATATGGAAAGGTAATGTTTCGAGTACTCCTTGGCCAGAAAAAAAATTCAGTATGTCAAATATGGACTTTTGTCAGGATGATATAACATCCGAAGATATCAATCTGAATGTATAGTGTTAATCATTTAGGACTCTTTGGTCAGAAATATGTTCAGTAGGTCAAAAGGGGACCTCTGTATAGCTGAATTATCATCAAAAGGAGTCTATAACTTTCTATAGTTTGAAAAATTTTGAGGACACTTTGACCACAAATAAGTTCAAAATGTCAGATATGGAAATCTATATGGCTTATGAAGCATCAGAAGGAGTCTATGAGTATGTGTAGAAAGCCCAAGATCGAGGACTCTTTGGCCAGAATTATGTTCAGTAGGTCAAAAGGGGCCCTCTGTATAGCTGATTTATCATCAAAAGGAGTCTATAACTTGCTATAGTTTGAAAAATTTTAGGACACTTTGACCACAAATAAGTTCAAAATGTCAGATATGGAAATCTATATGGCTTATGAAGCATCAGAAGGAGTCTATGAGTATGTATAGAAAGCCCAAGATCGAGGACTCTTTTGCCAGAATTATGTTCATGAGGTCAAAAGGGGCCCTCTGTATAGCTGATTTATCATCAAAAGGAGTCTATAACTTTCTATAGTTTGAAAAATTTTGAGGACACTTTGACCACAAATAAGTTCAAAAGGTCAGATATGGACATCTATATGGCTTATGAAGCATCAGAAGGAGTCTATGAGTATGTATAGAAAGCATAAGATCGAGGACTCTTTGGCCAGAAATATGTTCTGGAGGTCAAAAGGGGACCTCTGTATAGCTGATTTATCATCAATGGAGTCTATAACTTTATATAGTTTGAAAAATTTTAGGACACTTTGACCACAAATAAGTTCAAAATGTCAGATATGGAAATCTTTATGGCTTATGAAGCAGCAGAAGGAGTCTATGAGTATGTATAGAATGCATAAGATCGAGGACTCTTTGGCCAGAAATATGTTCTGGAGGTCAAAAGGGGACCTCTGTATAGCTGATTTGTCATCAAAAGGAGTCTATAACTTTATATAGTTTGAATTTTTTTTAGGACACTTTGACCACGAATAAGTTCAAAAGGTCAGATATGGACATCTATATGGCTTATGAAGCATCAGAAGGAGTCTATGAGTATGTATAGAAAGCATAAGATCGAGGACTCTTTGGCCAGAAATATGTTCTGGAGGTCAAAAGGGGACCTCTGTATAGCTGATTTGTCATCAAAAGGAGTCTATAACTTTATATAGTTTGAATTTTTTTTAGGACACTTTGACCACGAATAAGTTCAAAAGGTCAGATATGGACATCTATATGGCTTATGAAGCATCAGAAGGAGTCTATGAGTATGTATAGAAAGCATAAGATCGAGGACTCTTTGGCCAGAAATATGTTCTGGAGGTCAAAAGGGGACCTCTGTATAGCTGATTTGTCATCAAAAGGAGTCTATAACTTTATATAGTTTGAATTTTTTTTAGGACACTTTGACCACGACTAAGTTCAAAAGGTCAGATATGGACATCTATATGGCTTATGAAGCATCAGAAGGAGTCTATGAGTATGTATAGAAAGCATAAGATCGAGGACTCTTTGGCCAGAAATATGTTCTGGAGGTCAAAAGGGGCCCTCTGTATAGCTGATTTATCATCAAAAGGAGTCTATAACTTTCTATAGTTTGAAAAAATGTTAGGACACTTTGACCACAAATAAGTTCAAAAGGTCAGATATGGACATCTAAATGGCTTATGAAGCATCAGAAGGAGTCTATGAGTATGTATAGAAAGCCCAAGATCAAGGACTCTTTGGCCAAAATTATGTTCATGAGGTCAAAAGGGGCCCTCTGTATAGCTGATTTATCATCAAAAGGAGTCTATAACTTTCTATAGTTTGAAAAATTTTGAGGACACTTTGACCAGAAATAAGTTCAAAAGGTCAGATATGGACATCTAAATGGCTTATGAAGCATCAGAAGGAGTCTATGAGTATGTATAGAAAGCCCAAGATCAAGGACTCTTTGGCCAAAATTATGTTCATGAGGTCAACAGGGGCCCTCTGTATAGCTGATTTATCATCAAAAGGAGTCTATAACTTTCCATAGTTTGAAAAAATGTTAGGACACTTTGACCACAAATAAGTTCAAAAGGTCAGATATGGACATCTAATATGGCTTATGAAGCATCAGAAGGAGTCTATGAGTATGTATAGAAAGCATAAGATCGAGGACTTTTTGGCCAGAAATATGTTCTGGAGGTCAAAAGGGGACCTCTGTATAGCTGATTTGTCATCAAAAGGAGTCTATAACTTTATATAGTTTGAATTTTTTTTAGGACACTTTGACCACAAATAAGTTCAAAAGGTCAGATATGGACATCTATATGGCTTATGAAGCATCAGAAGGAGTTGGACTATGAGTATGTATAGAAAGCCCAAGATCGAGGACTCTTTGGCCAAAAATATGTTCCTTGGGTCAAATATGGACTTCTGTATGGCTGACGTAACATCAGAAAGAGTCAACGAGGTATATGGAAAGGTCAAGTTTCGAGTACTCCTTGGCCAGAAAAAAAATTCAGTATGTCAAATATGGACTTTTGTCAGGATGATATAACATCCGAAGATATCAATCTGAATGTATAGTGTTAATCATTTAGGACTCTTTGGTCAGAAATATGTTCAGTAGGTCAAAAGGGGACCTCTGTATAGCTGAATTATCATCAAAAGGAGTCTATAACTTTCTATAGTTTGAAAAAATGCTAGGACACTTTGACCACAAATAAGTTCAAAAGGTCAGATATGGACATCTATATGGCTTAAGACGCATCAGAAGGAGTCTATGAGTATGTATAGAAAGCATAAGATCGAGGACTCTTTGGCCAGAAATATGTTCTGGAGGTCAAAAGGGGACCTCTGTATAGCTGATTTGTCTTCAAAAGGAGTCTATAACTTTATATAGTTTGAATTTTTTTTAGGACACTTTGACCACAAAAAAGTTCAAAAGGTCAGATATGGACATCTATATGGCTTATGAAGCATCAGAAGGAGTCTATGAGTATGTATAGAAAGCCCAAGATCGAGGACTCTTTGGCCAGAAATATGTTCAGTAGGTCAAAAGGGGACCTCTGTATAGCTGAATTATCATCAAAAGGAGTCTCTAACTTTCTATAGTTTGAAAAATGTAGGACACTTTGACCACAAATAAGTTCAAAATGTCAGATATGGAAATCTATATGGCTTATGAAGCATCAGAAGGAGTCTATGAGTATGTATAGAAAGCCCAAGATCAAGGACTCTTTGGCCAAAATTATGTTCATGAGGTTTAAAGGGGCCCTCTGTATAGCTGATTTATCATCAAAAGGAGTCTATAACTTTCTATAGTTTGAAAAATGTTAGGACACTTTGACCACAAATAAGTTCAAAAGGTCAGATATAGACATCGATATGGCTTATGAAGTATCAGAAGGAATCTATGAGTATGTATAGAAAGCATAAGATCGAGGACTCTTTGGCCAGAAATATGTTCTGGAGGTCAAAAGGGGACCTCTGTATAGCTGATTTGTCATCAAAAGGAGTCTATAACTTTCTATAGTTTGAAAAATTTTGAGGACACTTTGACCACAAATAAGTTCAAAAGGTCAGATATGGACATCGATATGGCTTATGAAGCATCAGAAGGAATCTATGAGTGAGTATAGAAAGCCCAAGCTTGAGGACTCTTTGGCCAGAAACATGTTCTGGAGGTCAAAAGGGGATCTCTTTATAGCTGATTTATCATCAAAAGGAGTCTATATCTTTATTTGATTTGAACATTTTTTTGGACACTTTGACCACAAATGAGTTCAAAAGGTCAGATATGGACATCTATATGGCTTATGAAGCATCAGAAGGAATCTATGAGTAAGTATAGAATGCCCAAGATTGAGGACTCTTTGGCCAGAAACATGTTCAGGAGGTCAAAAGGGGATGTCTTTATAGCTGATTTATCATCAAAAGGAGTCTATATCTTTATTTGATTTGAACATTTTTTTGGACACTTTGACCTCAAATGAGTTCAAAAGGTCAGATATGGACATCTATATGGCTTATGAAGTATCAGACGGAGTTGTTCTATAAGTATTTATAGAAAGCCAAAGATCGAGGACTCTTTTGCCAAAAATATGTTCAATCAGTCATATATGGACTACTGTCTGGCTTATTTAACATCACAAGAAGTCAGTCTTGTATGTTTAGTAAGTTAATGTTCAAGGAGTCTTTATCCAGAAATGTGTTCAGTAGGTCAAAAATGGACTGATTTGTAATGGACTGTATGGCTGATGTAACATCAGAAAGATTCTACGAGAATGTATAGAAAGTTTAAGATTGATTACTCTTTGGTCAGAAATATGTGCAATATGTGAAATATGTTTGACCAAACATGGACTACTGTCCTGCTAATACAACATCACAAGAAGTCAGTGAGTAAGAAGTCAGTAAGAACTCTTTGGACAGAAAATATGTTCTGTAGGTCAAAGAGGGACCTCTGTAGGCCTGATTTGACACATGACATATGTGCATTGGCATTGCACAATAACTAACTTATTCATTTTTTCTTTTAAGGGAAATTATTGCATTTACCTCTTGCGTTATAATGCATAGAATAAACTACTTCATACCTCATGTGCAATGAAAACATAACATGAGTGTTGCATTGCACAAACGATCTAAGAATTAGCGTTGTATTATTATTATATCTAACTATATCAGTTAGATCTTATATGCAGTGGAATGTAACTCCAAAAATGGTATCTCTTCAATGCACATCGGAATGAGATAGTTATTGTATGTTTGTGATGCACTCATAGCTTATATGTTATTCTTCAATGCACAAAGTTTGATCTTGTGTGAAATGCAATGCAATAGCACATATTGTATTTCCTCAAAGCAAAACGCAATGGAGTTTTGGAATGAGTTACTTCTGGTGTGTAATGCAATGCAAGAAGTGCATAGCCTATATGTTATTCTTCAGTGCAAAACGTTAGATCGTTTGTGCACTGCAATGCAACAACACATATGTTATCTCTTTAATGAACATGGGAATGAGTTAGTTCTGGCGTGCAATGCAAAGCAAAAAGTGCATGACCTATATGTTATTCTTCAGTGCACAACGTTAGATCGTTAGTGCAATGCAATGCAACAACACACATACCATATCTTTAATGATCATGGGAATGGTTAAGTTCTAGTGTGCAATGCAATGCAATGCAAAAAGTGCATAACCTATATGTTATTCTTCAGTGCACAACGTTACATCGCTAGTGCAATGCAATGCAATGCAGTGCAAAGCAATGGAAATCAATGCAAAAGCAATGCAAATCAATGCAATGCAATGCAATGCAACAACACACGTTATGTCTTTAATCAACATGGGAATGAGGTAGTTCTGGTGTGCAATGCAATGCAATGCAAAAAGTGCATAACCTATATGTTATTCTTCAGTGCACAACGTTAGATCGTTAGTGCAATGCAATTCAATGCAATGCAATGCAATGCAATGCAACAACACACATATCATCTCTATAATGAACTTGGGAATGATTTTGTTCTGGTGTGCAATGCAATGCGAAAAGAGCATAACCTATATGTTATTCTTCAGTGCACAACATTAGATCGTTTGTGCAATGCAATGCAATGCACAAACAAACGTTATCTCTTTAATGAACATGGGAATGATTTAGTGCTGGTGTGCAATGCAATGCAATGCAAATAGTGCATAACCTATGGAAAGCTTTGCTTTGCAAAAACACTCGCTATGTCTTTAATCAACATGGGAATGAGGTAGTTCTTCAGTGCACAACGTTAGATCGTTAGTGCAATACAATGCAATGCAGTGCAAAGCAATGCAAATCAATATAATGCAATACAATGAAATGCAAAAACACTCGTTATGTCTTTACTCAACATGGGAATGAGGTAGTTCTGGTGTGCAATGCAATGCGAAAAGTGCATAACCTATATGTTATTCATCAGTGCACAAAGTTAGATCGTTAGTGCAATGCAATGCATTGCAATGCTGTGCAAAGCAATGCAGTGCAAAGCAATGCAATGCAATGCAATACAATGCAATGCAACAACACTCATTATCTCTTTAATGAACATGGGAATTATTTAGTTCTGGTGTGCAATGCAATGCAATGCAAACAACACACGTTATCTCTTTAATGAACATGGGAATGATTTAGTTCTGGTATGAAATGCAATGCGAAAAGTGCATAACCTATATGTTTTTCTTCAGTGCACAACGTTAGATCGTTTGTGTAATGTAATGCAATGCAATGCAATGCACCAACAAACGTTATCTCTTTAATAAACATGGGAATTATTTAGTTCTGGTGTGCAATGCAATGAAATGCAAAAAGTGCATAACCTATATGTTATTCTTCAGTGCACAACGTTAAATTGTTAGTGCAATGTAATGCAATCCAATGCAATGCAAAGCAAAGCAAATCAAAGCAAAGCAAAGTAATGCAATGCAATGCAATGCAATGCAACAACACACATATCATCTCTATAATGAACATGGGAATGATTTTGTTCGTTAGTGTAATGCAATCCAATGCAAAGGCAAAGCAAAGCAAAGCAAAGCAAAGCAAAGCAAAGCAAAGCAAAGCAATGCAATGCAATGCACGAACACACGTTATCTCTTTAATGAACATGGAAATGATTTAGTTCTGGTGTGCAATGCAATGAAATGCAAAAAGTGCTTAACCTATATGTTATTCTTCAGTGCACAACGTTAGAGCGTTAGTGCAATGCAATTCAAGGCAATGCAATGCAATGCAACAACACACGTTATCTCTTTAATGAACATAGGAATGATTTAGTTCTGGTATGCAATGCAATGCAAAAAGTGCATAACCTATATGTTATTCTTCAGTGCACAACGTTAGATCGTTAAGTGCAATGCAATGCAATGCAGTGCAAAGCAATGCAAATCAATATAATGCAATACAATGCAATGCAAAAACACTCGTTATCTCTTTAATAAACATGGGAATGAATTAGTTCTGGTGTGCAATGCAATGAAATGCATAAAGTGCATAACCTATATGTTATTCTTCAGTGCACAATGTTAGATCGTTAGTGCAATGTAATGCAATCCAATGCAATGCAAAGCAAAGCAAAGCAAAGCAAAGCAATGCAATGCAATGCAATGCAACAACACACATATCATCTCTATAATGAACATGGGAATGATTTTGTTCTGGTGTGCAATGCAATGTAAATGCTAAAAGTGCATACCTATATGTTATTCTTCAGTTCACAACGTAAGATCGTTAGTGCAATGTAATGCAATCCAATGCAAGGCAAAGCAAAGCAAAGCAAAGCAAAGCAAAGCAAAGCAAAGCAAAGCAATGCAATGCAATGCACGAACTCACGTTATCTCTTTAATGAACATGGGAATGATTTAGTTCTGGTGTGCAATGCAATGAAATGCAAAAAGTGCATAACCTATATGTTATTCTTCAGTGCACAACGTTAGATCGTTAAGTGCAATGCAATGCAATGCAATGCAGTGCAAAGCAATGCAAATCAATATAATGCAATTCAATGCTGTGCAATTGCAAATGTGCATTTTTGTGCAGTGCATTGCAACAACATTTGCATTGCACTGTGCACTGCACATTGCATTGCATTGCTGTGCATACAATGTTATTCTTCAGTGCACAACGATAGAGCGTTAGTGCAATGCAATTCAATGCAATGCAATGCAACAACACACATATCATCTCTATAATGAACTTGGGAATGATTTTGTTCTGGTGTGCAATGCAATGAAATGCAAAAAGTCCATAACCTATATGTTATTCTTCAGTGCACAAACTTAGATCGTTAATGCAATGCAATGCAATGCAATGCAAATGCAACAACAAACATTATGTCTTTAATCAACATGGGAATGAGGTAGTTCTGGTGTGCAATGCAGTGCAGTGCAAAAAGTGCATACCTATATGTTATTCTTCAGTGCACAACGTTAGATCGTTAGTGCAAAGCAGTGCAAAGCAGTGCAAAGCAGTGCAAAGCAGTGCAAAGCAGTGCAAAGCAGTGCAAAGCAGTGCAATGCAGTGCAAAGCAATGCAGTGCAAAGCAATGGAGTGCAAATCAATGCAATGCAATGCAATGCAATGCAATACAAAGCAATGCAACAACACACGTTATCTCGTTAATGAAAATGGGAATGATTTAGTTCTGGTGTGCAATGCAATGTAAATGCTAAAAGTGCATACCTATATGTTATTCTTCAGTTCACAACGTTAGATCGTTTGTGCAGTGCAATACAATGTAATGCATCAACTCACGTTATCTCTTTAATGAACATGGGAATGATTTAGTTCTGGTGTGCAATGCAATGCAAAAAGTGCATAACCTATATGTTTTTCTTCAGTGCACAACGTTAGATCGTTTGTGTAATGCAATGCAATGCAATGCAACAACACACGTTATCTCTTTAATGAACATGGGAATGATTTAGTTCTGGTGTGCAATGCAATGCAAAAAGTGCATAACCTATATGTTATTCTTCAGTGCACAACGTTAGAGCGTTAGTGCAATGCAATTCAATGCAATGCAATGCAACAACACACATATCTCTATAATGAACTTGGGAATGATTTTGTTCTGGTGTGCAATGCAATGAAATGCAAAAAGTCCATAACCTATATGTTATTCTTCAGTGCACAAAGTTAGATCGTTAATGCAATGCAATGAAATGCAAATGCAACAACAAACATTATGTCTTTAATCAACATGGGAATGAGGTAGTTCTGGTGTGCAATGCAATGCAGTGCAAAAAGTGCATACCTATATGTTATTCTTCAGTGCACAACGTTAGATCGTTAGTGCAATGCAATGCAAAGCAGTGCAAAGCAGTGCAAAGCAGTGCAAAGCAATGCAGTGAAAAGCAATGCAGTGCAATGCAATGCAATGCAATACAAAGCAATGCAACAACACACGTTATCTCTTTAATGAAAATGGGAATGATTTAGTTCTGGTGTGCAATGCAATGCAATGCCAAAAGTGCATAACCTATATGTTTTTCTTCAGTCCACAACGTTAGAACGTTTGTGCAGTGCAATGCAATGTAATGCAACAACACACTTTATCTCTTTTGTTCTGGTGTGCAATGCAATGCAAATGCGAAAAGTGCATAACCTATATGTTATTCTTCAGTGCACAACGTTAGATCGTTTGTGCAATGCAATGCAATGCAATGTAATGCAACAACACACGTTATGTCTTTAATCAACATGGGAATGAGGTAGTTCAGTTGTACAATGCAATGCAAAAAGTGCATAACCTATATATTATTCTTCAGTGCACAACGTTAGATTGTTTGTGCAACGCAATTGCAACAACACATATGTTATCTCTTTAATGAACATGGGAATGATTTAGTTCTGGTGTGCAATGCAATGCAAAAAGTGAATAACCTATATGTTTTTCTTCAGTGCACAACGTTAGATCGTTTGTGCAATGCAATGCAAAGCAGTGCAAAGCAATGCAGTGCAATGCAATGCAATACAAAGCAATGCAACAACACACTTTATCTCTTTAATGAAAATGGGAATGATTTAGTTCTGGTATGCAATGCAATGCAATGCAAAAAGTGCATAACCTATAAGTTATTCTTCAGTGCACAACGTTAGATCGTTAGTGCAAATGCAATGCAATGCAATACAATACAATACAATGCAAAGCAAAGCAAAGCAAAGCAAAGCAAAGCAAAGCAAAGCAAAGCAAAGCAATGCAATGCAATGCAACAACACACATATCATCTCTATAATGAACATGGGAATGATTTTGTTCTGGTGTGCAATGCAATGCAAATGCGAAAAGTGCATAACCTACATGTTATTCTTCAGTGCCCAACGTTAGATCGTTTGTGCAATGCAATGCAATGTAATGCAACAACACACGTTATGTCTTTAATCAACATGGGAATGAGGTAGTTCAGTTGTACAATGCAATGCAAAAAGTGCATAACCTATATGTTATTCTTCAGTGCACATCGTTAGATCGTTAGTGCAATTCAATTCAATGCAATGCAATGCATCAACACACATCATCTCTATAATGAACATGGGAATGATTTAGTTCTGGTGTGCAATGCAATGCGAAATATGCATAACCTATAAGTTATTCTTCAGTGCACAACGTTAGATTGTTTGTGCAATGCAATTGCAACAACACATATGTTATCTCTTTAATGAACATGGGAATGAGTTAGTTCTGGTGTGCAATGCAATGCAATGCAAGAAGTGCATAGCCTATGTTATTCTTCAATGCACAACGTTAGATCGTGTGTGCAATGCAATGCAATGCAACAACACACATGTTATCTCTTTAATGAACATGGGATCGAGTTAGTTCTGTTGTGCAATGCAATGCAAGTAGTGCACAGACTATATGTTATTCTTCAATACACAACGTTAGACAGTTTGTGCAAAGCAACAACACATATGTTATCTCTCTAATGATCATGGCATCGAGTTACTTTTGGTGTGCAATGCAATGCACGAAGTGCATAACCTATGTTTCTTTAATGATGCTCAACGTTAGATCGTTTGTGCAAAGCACATAATGTTATAACAATGAGCTATACATAGGTACGCTTTTGACCTACTGAACATATTTCTGGCCAAAGAGTCTTTAAAGATGTTATATCATCCTGACAAAGGTCCAAATTTGACATACTGATTTTTTTTCTGTCCAAGGAGTACTCGAAACTTGACCTTTCCATTTATACTCGTTGACTTTTTCTGATGTTACGTCAGCCATACAGAAGTCCATATTTGACCCAAGGAACATATTTTTGGCCAAAGAGTCCTCGAACTTGGGCTTTCTATTCATATAGTCAAACTCCTTCTGATGCTTCATAAGCCATATAGATGTCCATATGTGACCTTTTGAACTTATTTCTGGTCAAAGTGTCCTCAAAATTTTTCAAACTATATAAAGTTATAGTCTCCTTCTGATGATAAATCAGCTATACAGAGGTCCCCTTTTGACGTACTGAACATATTTCTGGCCAAAGAGTCTTTAAAGATGGTATATCATCCTGACAAAGGTCCAAATTTGACATACTGAATTTTTTTCTGGCCAAGGAGTACTCGAAACTTGACCTTTACATATATACTTGTTGACTCTTTCTGATGTTACGTCAGACATACAGAATTCCATATTTGACCCAAGGAAAATATTTCTTGCCAAAGAGTCCTCGATCTTGGGCTTTCTATACATACTCATAGACTCCTTCTGATGCTTCATAAGCCAATATAGATGTCAATATCTGACCTTTTGAACTTATTTGTGGTCAAAATGTCGTAAAAAAATTTCAAAACAAATAAAGTTATAGACTCCTTTTGATGATAAATCAGCTATAAAGAGGTCCCCTTTTGACCTCCTGAACACATTTCTGGCCAAAGAGTCCTCAATCTTGGGCTTTCTATACATACTCATAGATTCCTTCTGATGCTTCATAAGCCATATAGATTTCAATAACTGACCTTTTGAACTTATTTGTGGTCAAAGTGTCCTCAAAATTATTCAAACTATATAAAGTTATAGACTCCTTTTAAAGATAAATCAGCTATACTGAGGTCCCCTTTTGACCTACTGAACATATTTCTGGCCAAAGAGTCCTCGATCTTGGGCTTTCTATACATACTCATAGACTCCTGATGCTTCATAAGCCATATAGATTTCCATATCTGACCTTTTGAACTTATTTGTGGTCAAAGTGTCCTCAAAATTTTTCAAACTATAGAAAGTTATAGACTCCTTTTGATGATAAATCAGCTATACAGAGGTCCCCCTTTGACCTCCTGAACATATTTCCGGCCAAAGAGTCCTCGATCTTAGGCTTTCTATACATACTCATAGACTCCTTCCGATGCTTCATAAGCCATATAGATTTCCATATCTGACATTTTGAACTTATTTGTGGTCAAAGTGTCCTAAAAAAAATTCAAACTATATAAAGTTATAGACTCCTTTTGATGATAAGTCAGCTATACAGAGGTCCCCTTTTGACCTCCTGAACATGTTTCTGGCCAAAGAGTCCTCAATCTTGGGCTTTCTATACATACTCATAGATTCCTTCTGATGCTTCATAAGCCATATATATGTCCATATCTGACCTTTTGAACTTATTTGTGGTCAAAGTGTCCTAACATTTTTTCAAACTATAGAAAGTTATAGACTCCTTTTGATGATAAATCAGCTATACAGAGGGCCCCTTCTGACCTCCAGAACATATTTCTGGCCAAAGACTCCTCGATCTTGCGTTTTCTATACATACTCATAGACTCCTTCTGATGCTTCATAAGCCATATAGATTTCCATATCTGACATTTTGAACTTATTTTGTGGTCAAAGTGTCCTAACATTTTTTCAAACTATAGAAAGTTATAGACTCCTTTTGATGATAAATCAGCTATACAGAGGTCCCCCTTTGACCTCCTGAACATATTTCCGGCCAAAGAGTCCTCGATCTTAGGCTTTCTATACATACTCATAGACTCCTTCCGATGCTTCATAAGCCATATAGATTTCCATATCTGACATTTTGAACTTATTTGTGGTCAAAGTGTCCTAAAAAAAATTCAAACTATATAAAGTTATAGACTCCTTTTGATGATAAGTCAGCTATACAGAGGTCCCCTTTTGACCTCCTGAACATGTTTCTGGCCAAAGAGTCCTCAATCTTGGGCTTTCTATACATACTCATAGATTCCTTCTGATGCTTCATAAGCCATAAAGATTTCCATATCTGACCTTTTGAACTTATTTGTGGTCAAAGTGTCCTAACATTTTTTCAAACTATATAAAGTTATAGACTCCTTTTGATGATAAGTCAGCTATACAGAGGGCCCCTTTTGACCTCCTGAACATGTTTCTGGCCCAAGAGTCCTCAATATTGGACTTTCTATACATATTCATAGATTCCTTCTGATGCTTCATAAGCCATATATATGTCCATATCTGACCTTTTGAACTTATTTGTGGTCAAAGTGTCCTAACATTTTTTCAAACTATATAAAGTTATAGACTCCTTTTGATGATAAGTCAGCTATACAGAGGTCCCTTTTGACCTCCAGAACATATTTCTGGCCAAAGAGTCCTCGAGCTTGGGCTTTCTTTACATACTCATAGACTCCTTCTGATGCTTCATAAGCCATATAGATGTCCATATCTGACCTTTTGAACTTATTTGTGGTCAAAGTGTCCTCAAATTTTTTCAAACTATAGAAAGTTATAGACTCCTTTTGATGATAAATCAGCTATACTGAGGTCCCCTTTTGACCTCCTGAACATTTTTTTGGCCAAAGAGTCCTCGATCTTATGCTTTCTATACATACTCATAGTCCAACTCCTTCTGATGTTTCATAAGCCATATAGATGTCCATATCTTACCTTTTGAACTTATTTGTGGTCAAAGTGTCCTCAAAATTTTTCAAACTATAGAAAGTTATAGACTCCTTTTGATGATAAATCAGCTATACAGAGGTCCCCTTTTGACCTCCTGAACATATTTCTGGCCAAAGAGTCCTCGATCTTGGGCTTTCTATACATACTCATAGACTCCTTCCGATGCTTCATAAGCCATATAGATTTCCATATCTGACATTTTGAACTTATTTGTGGTCAAAGTGTCCTAAAAAAAATTCAAACTATATAAAGTTATAGACTCCTTTTGATGATAAGTCAGCTTTACAGAGGTCCCCTTTTGACCTCCTGAACATGTTTCTGGCCAAAGAGTCCTCAATCTTGGGCTTTCTATACATACTCATAGATTCCTTCTGATGCTTCATAAGCCATATAGATGTCCATATCTGACCTTTTGAACTTATTTGTGGTCAAAGTGTCCTAACATTTTTTCAAACTATATAAAGTTATAGACTCCTTTTGATGATAATTCAGCTATACAGAGGTCCCCTTTTGACCTACTGAACATATTTCTGACCAAAGAGTCCTAAATGATTAACACTATACATTCAGATTGATATCTTCGGATGTTTTATCATCCTGACAAAAGTCCATATTTGACATACTGAATTTTTTTATGGCCTAGGAGTACTCGAAACTTGACCTTTCCATATATACTCGTTGACTTTTTCTGATGTTACGTCAGCCATACAGAAGTCCATATTTGACCCAAGGAACATATTTTTGGCCAAAGAGTCCTCGATTTTGGGCTTTCTATAAATACTCATAGTCCAACTCCTTCTGATGCTTCATAAGCCATATAGATGTCCATATCTGACCTTTTGAACTTATTTCTGGTCAAAGTGTCCTCAAAATTTTTCAAACTATATAAAGTTATAGACTTCTGATAAAAAAAGAGTCCTCAATCTTGAACTTTGCATTCTCACTCCTAGACTCCTTCTGATGGTTCATAAGCCACATATAGAATTCCATATTTGACCTATTGAATTTATTTCTGGTCAAATGGTCCTCAAAGCGTTTCTTATTATGTTAATTCAGCCATACAGAGGTTCCTATTTGAACTACTGAACACATTTTTGGCCAAAGAGTCTTTGAACATTAACTTTCTCTGCTTATTGACTTTTCTTAATAATATACATTAGCCATAAAAAAGTCCATATTTGACCTAATAACATATTTCTGGTCAAAGAGTCCCTGATCTTGACCTTTCTGTACATGCTCATTGACAGCTTCCGATGTTTCATCAGCCTGAAAGATGTCCATACCTGACCCACTGAATATATTTCTGACCAAAGAGTCCTCGATCTTGAACTTTCTAAACATACTTGTAGATTTGTTAATTAATTATCTGCTATCCAATGTATTTGAACAGTAGCTCAAATTTTATATTTTGAACACTTCTAGACATGAGACCTTGAACTTTAAATTTCTAAACTAATTGCTCTTACAATCCTTCTGATGTTTCATCAGCCATACAGTATAGTTCAAATTTGACCTATTGAACATTTCTATAACCAAAGTGTCCTCGATCTTGATCGTTCTATACATAATCATAGGCTTGTTCTGATGTTTCATCATTGAGACAGAATTCAATTACTGACCTACTGAACATATTTCTGGCAAAAGAATCATCAAAGTTTAACTTACTGTTCCTTCTCCTAGACTATTTTTGATTTTACATCCACCATACAGTAGTCCATATTTGACCAAGAGAACATATTTCTGGCCAAAAGAGTCGTCAAAAGGTATGTTTATATGCATTCTCATCGACTACTTTTGATGTTAAATCAACCATATTGTTAGTCCAAATTTGACCCATTGAACATATATCTGGCCAATATATATGAACTAGAACTTTAATTATCTATACATAATTACTATCTCCTTCTGATTTCTCATCACCCAGGCTATTATCCATATTTGACAATTGAACATATTTCTGGCTGGAAGAGTCCTTGATCTTTCTATACATACTCTTTCAGATAGTACTTCAGCCAAAAAATGATCCATAATTGACTACTAAACTCATTTCTGAGCGATGGGTTTATAATCTTGATTTCTCTATACATTGACTCCTTCTGATGTTACAATAGCAAAACATTATTGTATTGTATTGTATCAATATGACCTATTAAACCTATTTCTGACCAATGAGTCTATGAACATTTTTCAATACATACTCAATGACTCCTGATTTTACAACAGCAATATAGTATTTCAAAATTTGATCAATTGAACATATTTCTGGCTAAAGAGACCTTGATCTTATTCTTTCTATACATACTCCTTCTGATGTTTCATCAGCCAGATAATTGTCCACAATTGACCTACTGAACATTTTTCTGCCCGAAGAGTCTATGAACTTGAACTTTCTATACATAATCATTTACTTCTGATGTTTCTTCAGCCATACAGAAGTCCAGATTTGACATGTTGAACATATTTCTAACCAAAGAGTCTTTGATCTTGAACTTTCTATTCATAATTATAGACTCTTTCAGAAAGTACATCGGACAGACAATTGTCCATATTAATTATTAAACATATTTCTGGCCAACAAGTCCATGGACTTGAACATTCTGTACATGCTAATTGACTCCTTTTAGTGTTTCATCAGCCAGACATTAGTCCATAATTGACCTACTGAACATATTGCTGCCCGAAGAGTCTTGAACTTCAACTTTCTATATAGGCTCATTGACTCATTTTCACAAGCAGACAATAGTCCATAATTGACCCTCTGAACATATTTATAGTAAAAGAGTCCTCTGTCTTGAACTTTCTATAGATTCTCAGTGACTCCATATAGATAATTGACCCACTGAACATATTTCTACCTGAAGAGTCTTTGAACTTGAACTTTCTATTCATGATCTTCTTCCTCAATCTTCATTGACTTCTGATTCATCAGCCAGACAGCAGTCCATATTTGACCCACTAAACATATTTCTGGCAAAAGAGTCCTCGATCTTGAACTTTCTATTCATACTTATAGACTCTTTCAGATAGTACATCGATCAGACAATTGTAGATATTGACTATTGAAGTAAAAGAGTTCTCGATCTTGAACTTTCTATACATTCTCAGTGATGCCTTATTTTGTTTCTTTAGCCATACAGAAGTCCAGATTTGACATGTTGAACATATTTCTGACTTGAAAATGTTGTACATGCTAATTGACTCCTTTTAGTGTTTCATCAGCCAGACAGTAGTCAATAATGGACCTACTGAAAATATTTCTGGTAAAAGAGTCCTCGATTTTGAACTTTCTATACATTCTCAGTGACGCCTTATTTTGTTTCTTTAGCCATAAAGTAGTTCCGATTTAACATGAACATATTTCTGACTGAAGAGTCCTTGATCTTGAACTTTCTATTCACACTTATAGACTCCTTCAGATAGTACATCGGCCAGACAACTGTCCATAATGACATTTTTTTTTTTTTTCTGGCCAACGAGTCTATGTACTTGAACTTTCTATACATGCTCATTGACTCGTTTTAGTGCTTCATCAGCCAGAGAGTACTCCATAATTTACCTACTGAAAATATTTCTGGAAAAAGAGTCCTCGATTTTGAACTTTCTTTACAAGCTCATTGACTCCTTCTGATGTTTCATCAGCCAGACAATTGTTCATAACTGACCTACTGAACATATTTCTAGTAAAAGAGTCCTCGATCTTGAACATTCTATACATGCTCATTGACTCCTTATGCTGTTTCTTTCTATACATACTCGTTTACTCCATCTGATGTTACATCAGCCATAAAGAAGTCCATAATTGACCCAAGGGACATATTTGTGGCCAATCTTGAACTTTCTATACATACTCATAGTCTCCTTCTGATTCTTCATAAGCCATATTTATGTCCATATTTATGACCTATTATTATTTCTGGTCAAAGGTTCCTCAAAAGTTTTTAAACTATGTAAAATTATAGACTCCATCTGATGATAAATCAGACCAAAAGAGGTCAAATTTTGACTCTTGAGTCAATATGTATAGAGAGTTAATGTTCAATGATTCTTTGGCCAAAAATATATTCAGAGGGTCACATACCTGTTAAAGTGATGTATCATCAGAAGAAGTCTATGAGTATTTAGTAAGTTAACTTGTGAGGACCTTCTTGCCAAAAATATTTTCAATTCGCCAGATATGGACATCTATATAGCTAATGAAGAATCAGAAAGAGTCAATGAGTATTTATAGAATGGTCAAGTTTAGACTCTTTGACCAGAAAAAATTTCAGGATGTCAAATATGGACTTTTGTCATGATGATATAACATCCGAAGATATCAATCTGAATGTATAGTGTTAATCTTTAAGGACTCTTTGGCCAGTAATATTTTCGGTAGGTCAAATATGGACTTCTGTATGACTGATTTAACATCAGAAGGAGTCTATAGATTATGATAGACAAAATCCTTTTGAGAACTCTTTGGTCAAATTTTTTTTCAAGCGGTCAAATATGGACTACTGCCTGCCTGGTTTGGCATTGCAAGAAGTCAGTCTATATTGTATAGTGAGTTAATGTTCAGGACTCTTTGGCCAGAAATATGTTCAGAAGGTCAAAAGGGGCCCTCTGTATAGCTGATTTGTCATCAAAAGGAGTCTATAACTTTATATAGTTTGAATTTTTTTAGGACACTTTGACCACAAATAAGTTCAAAAGGTCAGATATGGACATCTATATGGCTTATGAAGCATCAGAAGGAGTCTATGGTATGTATAGAAAGCATAAGATCGAGGACTCTTTGGCCAGAAATATGTTCTGGAGGTCAAAAGGGGACCTCTGTATAGCTGATTTGTCATCAAAAGGAGTCTATAACTTTATATAGTTTGAATTTTTTTTATGACACTTTGACCAGAAATAAGTTCAAAAGGTCAGATATGGACATCTATATGGCTTATGAAGCATCAGAAGGAGTTGGACTATGAGTATGTATAGAAAGCCCAAGATCGAGGACTCTTTGGCCAAAAATATGTTCCTTGGGTCAAATATGGACTTCTGTATGGCTGACGTAACATCAGAAAGAGTCAACGAGGTATATGGAAAGGTCAAGTTTCGAGTACTCCTTGGCCAGAAAAAAAATTCAGTATGTCAAATATGGACTTTTGTCAGGATGATATAACATCCGAAGATATCAATCTGAATGTATAGTGTTAATCATTTAGGACTCTTTGGTCAGAAATATGTTCAGTAGGTCAAAAGGGGACCTCTGTATAGCTGAATTATCATCAAAAGGAGTCTATAACGTTCTATAGTTTGAAAAAATGTTAGGACACTTTGACCACAAATAAGTTCAAAAGGTCAGATATGGACATCTATATGGCTTATGACGCATCAGAAGGAGTCTATGAGTATGTATAGAAAGCCCAAGATCGAGGACTCTTTTGCCAGAAATATGTTCAGGAGGTCAAAAGGGGACCTCTGTATAGCTGATTTATCGTCAAAAGGAGTCTATAACTTTCTATAGTTTGAAAAATTTTGAGGACACTTTGACCACAAATCAGTTCAAAATGTCAGATATGGAAATCTATATGGCTTATGAAGCATCAGAAGGAGTCTATGAGTATGTATAGAAAGCATAAGATCGAGGACTCTTTGGCCAGAAATATGTTCTGGAGGTCAAAAGGGGACCTCTGTATAGCTGATTTGTCATCAAAAGGAGTCTATAACTTTATATAGTTTGAATTTTTTTAGGACACTTTGACCACAAATAAGTTCAAAAGGTCAGATATGGACATCTATATGGCTTATGAAGCATCAGAAGGAGTCTATGAGTATGTATAGAAAGCATAAGATCGAGGACTCTTTGGACAGAATTATGTTCAGTAGGTCAAAAGGGGCCCTCTGTATAGCTGATTTATCATCAAAAGGAGTCTATAACTTTATATAGTTTGAAAAATTTTAGGACACTTTGACCACAAATAAGTTCAAAATGTCAGATATGGAAATCTTTATGGCTTATGAAGCATCAGAAGGAGTCTATGAGTATGTATAGAAAGCATAAGATCGAGGACTCTTTGGCCAGAAATATGTTCTGGAGGTCAAAAGGGGACCTCTGTATAGCTGATTTATCATCAAAAGGAGTCTATAACTTTCTATAGTTTGAAAAAATGTTAGGACACTTTGACCACAAATAAGTTCAAAAGGTCAGATATGGACATCTATATGGCTTATGAAGCATCAGAAGGAGTCTATGAGTATGTATGGAAAGCCCAAGATCGAGGACTCTTTGGCCAGAAATATGTTCAGGAGGTCAAAAGGGGACCTCTGTATAGCTGATTTATCATCAAAAGGAGTCTATAACTTTCTATAGTTTGAAAAAATGTTAGGACACTTTGACCACAAATAAGTTCAAAATGTCAGATATGGACATCTATATGGCTTATGAAGCATCAGAAGGAGTCTATGAGTATGTATAGAAAGCATAAGATCGAGGACTCTTTGGCCAGAAATATGTTCTGGAGGTCAAAAGGGGACCTCTGTATAGCTGATTTGTCATCAAAAGGAGTCTATAACTTTATATAGTTTGAATTTTTTTTAGGATACTTTGACCACAAATAAGTTCAAAAGGTCAGATATGGACATCTATATGGCTTATGAAGCATCAGAAGGAGTCTATGAGTATGTATAGAAAGCATAAGATCGAGGACTCTTTGGCCAGAAATATGTTCTGGAGGTCAAAAGGGGCCCTCTGTATAGCTGATTTATCATCAAAAGGAGTCTATAACTTTCTATAGTTTGAAAAAATGTTAGGACACTTTGACCACAAATAAGTTCAAAAGGTCAGATATGGACATCTATATGGCTTATGAAGCATCAGAAGGAGTCTATGAGTATGTATAGAAAGCATAATATCGAGGACTCTTTGGCCAGAAATATGTTCTGGAGGTCAAAAGGGGACCTCTGTATAGCTGATTTGTCATCAAAAGGAGTCTATAACTTTATATAGTTTGAATTTTTTTTAGGATACTTTGACCACAAATAAGTTCAAAAGGTCAGATATGGACATCTATATGGCTTATGAAGCATCAGAAGGAGTCTATGAGTATGTATAGAAAGCATAAGATCGAGGACTCTTTGGCCAGAAATATGTTCTAGAGGTCAAAAGAGGCCCTCTGTATAGCTGATTTATCATCAAAAGGAGTCTATAACTTTCTATAGTTTGAAAAAATGTTAGGACACTTTGACCACAAATAAGTTCAAAAGGTCAGATATGGACATCTATATGGCTTATGAAGCATCAGAAGGAGTCTATGAGTATGTATAGAAAGCCCAAGATCAAGGACTCTTTGGCCAAAATTATGTTCATGAGGTCAAAAGGGGCCCTCTGTATAGCTGATTTATCATCAAAAGGAGTCTATAACTTTATATAGTTTGAAAAATTTTAGGACACTTTGACCACAAATGAGTTCAAAATGTCAGATATGGAAATCTTTATGGCTTATGAAGCATCAGAAGGAGTCTATGAGTATGTATAGAAAGCATAATATCGAGGACTCTTTGGCCAGAAATATGTTCTGGAGGTCAAAAGGGGACCTCTGTATAGCTGATTTGTCATCAAAAGGAGTCTATAACTTTATATAGTTTGAATTTTTTTTAGGATACTTTGACCACAAATAAGTTCAAAAGGTCAGATATGGACATCTATATGGCTTATGAAGCATCAGAAGGAGTCTATGAGTATGTATAGAAAGCATAAGATCGAGGACTCTTTGGCCAGAAATATGTTCTGGAGGTCAAAAGGGGCCCTCTGTATAGCTGATTTATCATCAAAAGGAGTCTATAACTTTCTATAGTTTGAAAAAATGTTAGGACACTTTGACCACAAATAAGTTCAAAAGGTCAGATATGGACATCTATATGGCTTATGAAGCATCAGAAGGAGTCTATGAGTATGTATAGAAAGCATAATATCGAGGACTCTTTGGCCAGAAATATGTTCTGGAGGTCAAAAGGGGACCTCTGTATAGCTGATTTGTCATCAAAAGGAGTCTATAACTTTATATAGTTTGAATTTTTTTTAGGATACTTTGACCACAAATAAGTTCAAAAGGTCAGATATGGACATCTATATGGCTTATGAAGCATCAGAAGGAGTCTATGAGTATGTATAGAAAGCATAAGATCGAGGACTCTTTGGCCAGAATTATGTTCTGGAGGTCAAAAATGTTAGGACACTTTGACCACAAATAAGTTCAAAAGGTCAGATATGGACATCTATATGGCTTATGAAGCATCAGAAGGAGTCTATGAGTATGTATAGAAAGCATAATATCGAGGACTCTTTGGCCAGAAATATGTTCTGGAGGTCAAAAGGGGACCTCTGTATAGCTGATTTATCATCAAAAGGAGTCTATAACTTTCTATAGTTTGAAAAAATGTTAGGACACTTTGACCACAAATAAGTTCAAAAGGTCAGATATGGACATCTATATGGCTTATGAAGCATCAGAAGGAGTCTATGAGTATGTATAGAAAGCCCAAGATCAAGGACTCTTTGGCCAAAATTATGTTCATGAGGTCAAAAGGGGCCCTCTGTATAGCTGATTTATCATCAAAAGGAGTCTATAACTTTCTATAGTTTGAAAAATTTTGAGGACACTTTGACCAGAAATAAGTTCAAAAGGTCAGATATGGACATCTATATGGCTTATGAAGCATCAGAAGGAGTCTATGAGTATGTATAGAAAGCCCAAGATCAAGGACTCTTTGGCCAAAATTATGTTCATGAGGTCAAAAGGGGCCCTCTGTATAGCTGATTTATCATCAAAAGGAGTCTATAACTTTCTATAGTTTGAAAAATTTTGAGGACACTTTGACCAGAAATAAGTTCAAAAGGTCAGATATGGACATCTATATGGCTTATGAAGCATCAGAAGGAGTTGGACTATGAGTATGTATAGAAAGCCCAAGATCGAGGACTCTTTGGCCAAAAATATGTTCCTTGGGTCAAATTTGGACTTCTGTATGGCTGACGTAACATCAGAAAAAGTCAACGAGGTATATATGGATAGGTCAAGTTTCGAGTACTCCTTGGCCAGAAAAAAAATTCAGTATGTCAAATATGGACTTTTGTCAGGATGATATAACATCCGAAGATATCAATCTGAATGTATAGTGTTAATCATTTAGGACTCTTTGGCCAGAAATATGTTCTGGAGGTCAAAAGGGGCCCTCTGTATAGCTGATTTATCATCAAAAGGAGTCTATAACTTTCTATAGTTTGAAAAAATGTTAGGACACTTTGACCACAAATAAGTTCAAAAGGTCAGATATGGACATCTATATGGCTTATGAAGCATCAGAAGGAGTCTATGAGTATGTATAGAAAGCCCAAGATCGAGGACTCTTTGGCCAGAATTATGTTCATGAGGTCAAAAGGGGCCCTCTGTATAGCTGATTTATCATCAAAAGGAGTCTATAACTTTCTATAGTTTGAAAAATTTTGAGGACACTTTGACCACAAATAAGTTCAAAAGGTCAGATATGGACATCGATATGGCTTATGAAGCATCAGAAGGAATCTATGAGTGAGTATAGAAAGCCCAAGATTGAGGACTCTTTGGCCAGAAACATGTTCAGGAGGTCAAAAGGGGATCTCTTTATAGCTGATTTATCATCAAAAGGAGTCTATATCTTTATTTGATTTGAAAATTTTTTTGGACACTTTGACCACAAATGAGTTCAAAAGGTCAGATATGGACATCTATATGGCTTATGTAGCATCAGAAGGACTTGGACTATGAGTATTTATAGAAAGCCCAAGATCGAGGACTCTTTTTCCAAAAATATGTTCAATCAGTCAAATATGGACTACTGTCTGGCTTATATGACATCACAAGAAGTCAGTCTTGTATGTTTAGTAAGTTAATGTTCAAGGACTCTTTATCCAGAAATGTGTTCAGTAGGTCAAAAATGGACTGATTTGTAATGGACTGTATGGCTGATGTAACATCACAAAGAATCTACGACAATGTATAGAAAGTTTAAGATTGATTACTCTTGGGTTAGAAATATGTTCAGTAGGTCAAAAGGGGCCCTCTGTATAGCTGATTTATCTTTAAAAGGAGTCTATAACTTTATATAGTTTGAAAAATGTTAGGACACTTTGACCACAAATAAGTTCAAAAGGTCAGATATGGACATCTATATGGCTTATGAAGCATCAGAAGGAGTCTATGAGTATGTATAGAAAGCATAAGATCGAGGACTCTTTGGCCAGAAATATGTTCTGGAGGTCAAAAGGGGACCTCTGTATAGCTGATTTGTCATCAAAAGGAGTCTATAACTTTATATAGTTTGAATTTTTTTTTAGGACACTTTGACCACGAATAAGTTCAAAAGGTCAGATATGGACATCTATATGGCTTATGAAGCATCAGAAGGAGTCTATGAGTATGTATAGAAAGCATAAGATCGAGGACTCTTTGGCCAGAAATATGTTCTGGAGGTCAAAAGGGGCCCTCTGTATAGCTGATTTATCATCAAAAGGAGTCTATAACTTTCTATAGTTTGAAAAAATGTTAGGTCACTTTGACCACAAATAAGTTCAAAAGGTCAGATATGGACATCTATATGGCTTATGAAGCATCAGAAGGAGTCTATGAGTATGTATAGAAAGCCCAAGATCGAGGACTCTTTGGCCAGAAATATGTTCAGGAGGTCAAAAGGGGACCTCTGTATAGCTGATTTATCATCAAAAGGAGTCTATAACTTTCTATAGTTTGAAAAAATGTTAGGACACTTTGACCACAAATAAGTTCAAAATGTCAGATATGGACATCTATATGGCTTATGAAGCATCAGAAGGAGTCTATGAGTATGTATAGAAAGCCCAAGATCGAGGACTCTTTGGCCAGAAATATGTTCAGGAGGTCAAAAGGGGACCTCTGTATAGCTGATTTATCATCAAAAGGAGTCTATAACTTTCTATAGTTTGAAAAAAATGTTAGGACACTTTGACCACAAATAAGTTCAAAATGTCAGATATGGACATCTATATGGCTTATGAAGCATCAGAAGGAGTCTATGAGTATGTATAGAAAGCATAAGATCGAGGACTCTTTGGCCAGAATTATGTTCAGTAGGTCAAAAGGGGCCCTCTGTATAGCTGATTTATCATCAAAAGGAGTCTATAACTTTATATAGTTTGAAAAATTTTAGGACACTTTGACCACAAATGAGTTCAAAATGTCAGATATGGAAATCTTTATGGCTTATGAAGCATCAGAAGGAGTCTATGAGTATGTATAGAAAGCATAATATCGAGGACTCTTTGGCCAGAAATATGTTCTGGAGGTCAAAAGGGGACCTCTGTATAGCTGATTTGTCATCAAAAGGAGTCTATAACTTTATATAGTTTGAATTTTTTTTAGGATACTTTGACCACAAATAAGTTCAAAAGGTCAGATATGGACATCTATATGGCTTATGAAGCATCAGAAGGAGTCTATGAGTATGTATAGAAAGCATAAGATCGAGGACTCTTTGGCCAGAAATATGTTCTGGAGGTCAAAAGGGGCCCTCTGTATAGCTGATTTATCATCAAAAGGAGTCTATAACTTTCTATAGTTTGAAAAAATGTTAGGACACTTTGACCACAAATAAGTTCAAAAGGTCAGATATGGACATCTATATGGCTTATGAAGCATCAGAAGGAGTCTATGAGTATGTATAGAAAGCATAATATCGAGGACTCTTTGGCCAGAAATATGTTCTGGAGGTCAAAAGGGGACCTCTGTATAGCTGATTTGTCATCAAAAGGAGTCTATAACTTTATATAGTTAGAATTTTTTTTAGGATACTTTGACCACAAATAAGTTCAAAAGGTCAGATATGGACATCTATATGGCTTATGAAGCATCAGAAGGAGTCTATGAGTATGTATAGAAAGCCCAAGATCAAGGACTCTTTGGCCAAAATTATGTTCATGAGGTCAAAAGGGGCCCTCTGTATAGCTGATTTATCATCAAAAGGAGTCTATAACTTTCTATAGTTTGAAAAAATGTTAGGACACTTTGACCACAAATAAGATCAAAAGGTCAGATATGGACATCTATATGGCTTATGAAGCATCAGAAGGAGTCTATGAGTATGTATAGAAAGCATAAGATCGAGGACTTTTTGGCCAGAAATATGTTCTGGAGGTCAAAAGGGGACCTCTGTATAGCTGATTTGTCATCAAAAGGAGTCTATAACTTTATATAGTTTGAATTTTTTTTAGGACACTTTGACCACAAATAAGTTCAAAAGGTCAGATATGGACATCTATATGGCTTATGAAGCATCAGAAGGAGTTGGACTATGAGTATGTATAGAAAGCCCAAGATCGAGGACTCTTTGGCCAAAAATATGTTCCTTGGGTCAAATATGGACTTCTGTATGGCTGACGTAACATCAGAAAGAGTCAACGAGGTATATGGAAAGGTCAAGTTTCGAGTACTCCTTGGCCAGAAAAAAAATTCAGTATGTCAACTATGGACTTTTGTCAGGATGATATAACATCCGAATATATCAATCTGAATGTATAGTGTTAATCATTTAGGACTCTTTGGTCAGAAATATGTTCAGTAGGTCAAAAGGGGACCTCTGTATAGCTGAATTATCATCAAAAGGAGTCTATAACTTTATATAGTTTGAAAAAATGTTAGGACACTTTGACCACAAATAAGTTCAAAAGGTCAGATATGGACATCTATATGGCTTCAGACGCATCAGAAGGAGTCTATGAGTATGTATAGAAAGCCCAAGATCGAGGACTCTTTTGCCAGAAATATGTTCAGGAGGTCAAAAGGGGACCTCTGTATAGCTGATTTATCATCAAAAGGAGTCTATAACTTTCTATAGTTTGAAAAATTTTAGGACACTTTGACCACAAATAAGTTCAAAATGTCAGATATGGAAATCTATATGGCTTATGAAGCATCAGAAGGAGTCTATGAGTATGTATAGAAAGCCCAAGATCGAGGACTCTTTTGCCAGAATTATGTTCAGGAGGTCAAAAGGGGATCTCTTTATAGCTGATTTATCATCAAAAGGAGTCTATATCTTTATTTGATTTGAACATTTTTTTGGACACTTTGACCACAAATGAGTTCAAAAGGTCAGATATGGACATCTATATGGCTTATGTAGCATCAGAAGGACTTGGACTATGAGTATTTATAGAAAGCCCAAGATCGAGGACTCTTTTGCCAAAAATATGTTCAATCAGTCAAATATGGACTACTGTCTGGCTTATATGACATCACAAGAAGTCAGTCTTGTATGTTTAGTAAGTTAATGTTCAAGGACTCTTTATCCAGAAATGTGTTCAGTAGGTCAAAAATGGACTGATTTGTAATGGACTGTATGGCTGATGTAACATCAGAAGGATTCTACGACAATGTATAGAAAGTTTAAGATTGATTACTCTTGGGTTAGAAATATGTTCAGTAGGTCAAAAGGGGCCCTCTGTATAGCTGATTTATCATCAAAAGGAGTCTATAACTTTATATAGTTTGAAAAATTTTAGGACACTTTGACCACAAATAAGTTCAAAATGTCAGATATGGAAATCTTTATGGCTTATGAAGCATCAGAAGGAGTCTATGAGTATGTATAGAAAGCATAAGATCGAGGACTCTTTGGCCAGAAATATGTTCTGGAGGTCAAAAGGGGCCCTCTGTATAGCTGATTTATCATCAAAAGGAGTCTATAACTTTCTATAGTTTGAAAAAATGTTAGGACACTTTGACCACAAATGAGTTCAAAATGTCAGATATGGACATCTATATGGCTTATGAAGCATCAGAAGGAGTCTATGAGTATGTATAGAAAGCATAAGATAGAGGACTCTTTGGCCAGAATTATGTTCAGTAGGTCAAAAGGGGCCCTCTGTATAGCTGATTTGTCATCAAAAGGAGTCTATAACTTTATATAGTTTGAATTTTTTTTAGGACACTTTGACCACGAATAAGTTCAAAAGGTCAGATATGGACATCTATATGGCTTATGAAGCATCAGAAGGAGTCTATGAGTATGTATAGAAAGCATAAGATCGAGGACTCTTTGGCCAGAAATATGTTCTGGAGGTCAAAAGGGGCCCTCTGTATAGCTGATTTATCATCAAAAGGAGTCTATAACTTTATATAGTTTGAAAAATTTTGAGGACACTTTGACCACAAATAAGTTCAAAAGGTCAGATATGGAGATCTATATGGCTTATGAAGCATCAGAAGGAGTCTATGAGTATGTATAGAAAGCCCAAGATCAAGGACTCTTTGGCCAAAATTATGTTCATGAGGTCAAAAGGGGCCCTCTGTATAGCTGATTTGTCATCAAAAGGAGTCTATAACTTTATATAGTTTGAATTTTTTTTAGGACACTTTGACCACGAATAAGTTCAAAAGGTCAGATATGGACATCTATATGGCTTATGAAGCATCAGAAGGAGTCTATGAGTATGTGTAGAAAGCCCAAGATCGAGGACTCTTTGGCCAGAATTATGTTCATGAGGTCAAAAGGGGCCCTCTGTATAGCTGATTTATCATCAAAAGGAGTCTATAACTTTCTATAGTTTGAAAAATTTTGAGGACACTTTGACCACAAATAAGTTCAAAAGGTCAGATATGGACATCTATATGGCTTATGAAGCATCAGAAAGAGTCTATGAGTATGTATAGAAAGCATAAGATCGAGGACTCTTTGGCCAGAAATATGTTCTGGAGGTCAAAAGGGGACCTCTGTATAGCTGAATTATCATCAAAAGGAGTCTATAAGTTTCTATAGTTTGAAAAAATGTTAGGACACTTTGACCACAAATAAGTTCAAAAGGTCAGATATGGACATCTATATGGCTTATGACGCATCAGAAGGAGTCTATGAGTATGTATAGAAAGCCCAAGATCGAGGACTCTTTTGCCAGAAATATGTTCAGGAGGTCAAAAGGGGACCTCTGTATAGCTGATTTATCATCAAAAGGAGTCTATAACTTTCAATAGTTTGAAAAATTTTGAGGACACTTTGACCACAAATAAGTTCAAAATGTCAGATATGGAAATCTATATGGCTTATGAAGCATCAGAAGGAGTCTATGAGTATGTATAGAAAGCATAAGATCGAGGACTCTTTGGCCAGAAATATGTTCTGGAGGTCAAAAGGGGACCTCTGTATAGCTGATTTGTCATCAAAAGGAGTCTATAACTTTATATAGTTTGAATTTTTTTTAGGATACTTTGACCACAAATAAGTTCAAAAGGTCAGATATGGACATCTATATGGCTTATGAAGCATCAGAAGGAGTCTATGAGTATGTATAGAAAGCATAAGATCGAGGACTCTTTGGCCAGAAATATGTTCAGGAGATCAAAAGGGGACCTCTGTATAGCTGATTTGTCATCAAAAGGAGTCTATAACTTTATATAGTTTGAATTTTTTTTAGGACACTTTGACCACGAATAAGTTCAAAAGGTCAGATATGGACATCTATATGGCTTATGAAGCATCAGAAGGAGTCTATGAGTATGTGTAAAAAGCCCAAGATCGAGGACTCTTTGGCCAGAATTATGTTCATGAGGTCAAAAGGGGCCCTCTGTATAGCTGATTTATCATCAAAAGGAGTCTATAACTTTCTATAGTTTGAAAATTTTTGAGGACACTTTGACCACAAATAAGTTCAAAAGGTCAGATATGGACATCTATATGGCTTATGAAGCATCAGAAAGAGTCTATGAGTATGTATAGAAAGCATAAGATCGAGGACTCTTTGGCCAGAAATATGTTCTGGAGGTCAAAAGGGGCCGTCTGTATAGCTGATTTATCATCAAAAGGAGTCTATAACTTTATATAGTTTGAAAAAATGTTAGGACACTTTGACCACAAATAAGTTCAAAAGGTCAGATATGGACATCTATATGGCTTATGAATCATCAGAAGGAGTCTATGAGTATGTATAGAAAGCATAAGATCGAGGACTCTTTGGCCAGAAATATGTTCTGGAGGTCAAAAGGGGACCTCTGTATAGCTGATTTGTCATCAAAAGGAGTCTATAACTTTATATAGTTTGAATTTTTTTTAGGACACTTTGACCACAAATAAGTTCAAAATGTCAGATATGGAAATCTATATGGCTTATGAAGCATCAGAAGGAGTCTATGAGTATGTATAGAAAGCATA
>NW_028156001.1:10000-41000 GCF_963993115.1 Abramis brama | reverse complement strand
CTTTAGCATTTAGCGTAGCCTTGAGCGTTTTGAAAGCAACATGCCAATAGCATTTAGTATTAGCCTTAATATTTGAGTTTTAGCCTGTACATCATATCATCCTGTTTTCCCAAAATTTTCTTTCCATAAACAATGCATCGATCTGCCTTTTATTTTGTAAAATCACGTGTTTTCCGATCGTTTACAAACTTAGATTTCTCTTTCTGTTGTTTGCTCATTCTCATCACGTGTTGCTAGTGTTTAAACAAAGCCAATACAACAGTGGGCGGAAAACATGCGGCTGATTTTAAAACTTTTTAGGCTTGACTTTTTTAGCTCTTCATCGAGTTATTAATTATTTGGAAGATGTTATTCTTACTTTAGGTTTCGCTTCCTGTTGCTTAGGCAAAACAAGGAGATCATTCTTCATCTGGCTGCCGCATCAAACATTCCTTCAACACTTCTAAAAATGCAAAGAAAATTGACTTACCACAACCGCAGAAGAAAGAGAAGATGTTCTCAACCTCTTGTTGATTTTAAAATCCCAATACTTGCTGGAAAGGACATTTCTTGTGAAACTGTTTTGATCTGTTTTGAGATCACGTCGCGAGGTCACCATTTTTTAAGGCCTGTGAAATTGGTCCAATGGAGGTTTTCCAATAACACAAGGAAGGTTATCATGTGCTCTGTCCTGGCTCATGCAAAGTATTGGTTGGTTAAATTTACAATACATTTAGTTATGTATTCTCTCGTTTATTTCATCTGACTCCATAAATGAAAGGTTTTAATGATATCTGTGGATCATTAATCATGAGCGAATGTTTGACTATTCCTTTTAACCATTAAATGAACAATGTCAAAATCAGTTAGAATAATCACATGTAACAATTTAATATTTCAGATATCAGAGATTAATTCCACAATCAATTCAAATATCTAGAACATGATTATACATTGGTTACACCAAATAATCTTACCCAGCTTGTACCTGATAGAGAAAGAGAGAAGAAGGGAGAGAGAGAGAGAGAGAGAGAGAGAGAGAGAGAGACCACCTATCCCATTTCTGTCCAGCAAAGAAGAAGAGCCCAGATAGAGCAAGCACACCTTCCTTTATACTGTTTGCCCAGGTGATATGGGGGATGGGGAAAACCACCCTCAAATGGCTTAACCAGATTTCTCTAAACTTCTATAAACCTTATTACCTTTTATTTTATCTATCTGGATATGAGATATCTGTACCACTCACTTTGAGACATTTCAAATGACACCAAAAACATAACAGTCATTGATAAACATTCACATTAAACCATGTTCTTGTGTGAGTTCTTTGTTGTTTCTGAGGGGAAGAAAGGCTGTATGGGGAGGTCGAATGTTAATTAGCCAGCAGGGCCATTTTGTCTCATAGACCAGGCCTCAACCAGTATTTTCAGTCTTACAAGCTCATTTTCCAAAGAAACTGCATCATAGGCCACTTGTGTGGCCGACTGAGTATCTGCCCTCAGATTTGTGTTATCCACGGATGAATGTGTTTCCCACATGGAAATAACCTATATAAACATATATGTTTTAATATAGGTTTTGATATAGGTTTTTAATATATGTGACATATATAAAATTGGCCGTTTTCCTATATTATATGTACATATATGCACCTATATGTTCACCTATATATGTTCACCTATATATGCACCTATATGTTCACCTATATGTTCACCTATATGTTCACCTATATATGCACCTAAGACGCTTGAGAAGACGTCACTTGCACTGGCCCAAATGCACTCTGGCATATGGACAGATAAATTAAATCCATATGGCATTGCCATTAATGGAAATTTAATGAGTTTATTCTCACAATCATTTCGACTTTTTTCTCGAAATTTAACGATTTTTTTCTCGAAACACAACGACTTTATTCTCGATATTTAATGAGTTTATTCTCAAGATTGTATTTCAGTTTTTTTTCTCGAAATTTAACGAGTTTAATCTCGCATTATAATGACTTTAATCTCGAGATGGTTTTATTTTTTTATTATTGCTTGGCCCTAATCCTCTTCCGTAGGATATAAATTTATACATGTAAATATATGTAGATATTTTCAAAATATATATAGGCTACTGTATTTGTGTGTATTTATATATACATAATAAACACAGTACTACACACACACACACACACACATATATATATATATATTATTCATTATATTTATTCAACACTGTTAATTCTGTTATAAATACCCCTAAGAGTGGTCTTATTGAGGAATCTTTTGAATTATGTGAAAATTTTCAAAAAAAATTCTGTGACAAGATTATAAATATTAGGTCTGACACTGCTAAGCTCAACCAAGATTCGCTAGTCGTCCCGTTGTGCTCTGACTACATCACATACTTTGAACCATTATCCCTTGCCACATTGACAGATATTGTGGGTCAGATGAAACCCTCAAACTGTCCTGGTGATAGGATTCCTTCTTGGCTTTTAAAAAAAACATTTGATATTATTGGGCCTAGTATTCTTTCTGTTATAAACACAAGTTTGTCTACCGGTATGGTGCCCCTTTCATTGAAACATGCTGTTGTCCAGCCTCTTCTCAAAAAGCCAAATTTAGGACAAGAGGTTTTGTCTAATTTTCGTCCAGTTTCTAAGTTGCCATTTTTAGCAAAAGTTTTGGAAAAATCTGTTTTTAACCAAATGCAGAGTTTTTTGGACCAAAATGTGGCACTTGAAATGTTTCAATCTGGCTTTAAAACCAAGCATAATACAGAATCTGCCCTCCTAAGAGTCTTAAATGATATTTTTTTATTTAGGGATTCTGGCCATTCTGTTGTTTTGTTATTATTAGATTTTACTTCAGCCTTTGATACTATAGACCATGGGGTCTTAATCTCGTGTCTTGAGAATGTGGTAGGCATCCATGGTATTGCATTGAAATGGTTTAGGTCATTTCTGACAAACAGAAGGTTTTCAGTTAATCTAGGACATACCTTTTCGTCATCTACTTCATTGGACTGTGGTGTTCTGCAGGGATCCATTCTTGCGCCAATGTTATTTGCCCTATACATGCTACCACTAGCGTCTATTTTTCGCAAGTATGGTATTTCCTTTCACTTTTTTGCAGATGATACGCAAATTTATTTGCCTATGAGTGAAATCTGCTTTCTTTCATTTAAGACTCGTGGCAAAGGTGAAGCCGTTTTTAACTAAAAAAGATTTAGAGATGTTGATCCATGCTTTTGTGTTTTCAAGACTTGATTATTGTAATTCATTATACATTGGTGTCTCCCAAGCATCTTTACGTCGGCTGCAAGCGGTTCAAAATGCTGCAGCCAGACTTTTGACAGGGACCCGTAAATATGATCATATCTCTCCTGTTTTGGCCTCCCTGGGCTGGTTGACCATTCGAGATAGAGTTGATTTTAAAATGCTAGTCTATGCCTATAAGAGCTTAAATGGACTAGCTCCATCATATCTTTCCGAACTTCTTGAGGTCCATAAGCCCTCTAGATCTTTAAGATCTGCTGACAAAGGGATTGTGCTGTCTGTACCACGCACAAAATACAAGCAACGGGGTGATAGGGCCTTTGCTGTAGTTGCCCCTAAGCTATGGAATATGCTACCACTTTATATTAGGTCAGCTCCGACTATAGGCTATTTTAAAAGCCTTTTGAAAATTAACTTATTTCGTATGTCCTCTTTAGGTGTAGAGGGATGAGCTCTTGTGCATTTATGTTTTACTATGTGGATTTTAGTGTGGTGTTGTTTTATTGTGTTTTATTTTTTTATTTTTTTATATATTTTTTTATTTCCTATTTTAGAATTGCTTGTACAGCACTTTGGTACAACTTACTGTTGTTGGAATAGTGCTTTATAAATAAAGAAAGAAAGAAAGATATATATATATATATATATATACACTCACCTAAAGGATTATTAGGAACACCTGTTCAATTTCTCATTAATGCAATTATCTAATCAACCAATCACATGGCAGTTGCTTCAATGCATTTAGGGGTGTGGTCCTGGTCAAGACAATCTCCTGAACTCCAAACTGAATGTCAGAATGGGAAAGAAAGGTGATTTAAGCAATTTTGAGCGTGGCATGGTTGTTGGTGCCAGACGGGCCGGTCTGAGTATTTTACAATCTGCTCAGTTACTGGGATTTTCACGCACAACCATTTCTAGGGTTTACAAAGAATGGTGTGAAAAGGGAAAAACATTCAGTATGCGGCAGTCCTGTGGGCGAAAATGCCTTTGTTGATGCTAGAGGTCAGAGGAGAATGGGCCGACTGATTCAAGCTGATAGAAGAGCAACTTTGACTGAAATAACCACTCGTTACAACCGAGGTATGCAGCAAAGCATTTGTGAAGCCACAACACGCACAACCTTGAGGCGGATGGGCTACAACAGCAGAAGACCCCACCGGGTACCACTCATCTCCACTACAAATAGGAAAAAGAGGCTACAATTTGCACGAGCTCACCAAAATTGGACAGTTGAAGACTGGAAAAATGTTGCCTGGTCTGATGAGTCTCGATTTCTGTTGAGACATTCAGATGGTAGAGTCAGAATTTGGCGTAAACAGAATGAGAACATGGATCCATCATGCCTTGTTACCACTGTGCAGGCTGGTGGTGGTGGTGTAATGGTATGGGGGATGTTTTCTTGGCACACTTTAGGCCCCTTAGTGCCAATTGGGCATCGTTTAAATGCCACGGCCTACCTGAGCATTGTTTCTGACCATGTCCATCCCTTTATGACCACCATGTACCCATCCTCTGATGACTACTTCCAGCAGGATAATGTACCATGTCACAAAGCTCGAATCATTTCAAATTGGTTTCTTGAACATGACAATGAGTTCACTGTACTAAAATGGCCCCCACAGTTACCAGATCTCAACCCAATAGACCATCTTTGGGATGTGGTGGAACGGGAGCTTCGTGCCCTGGATGTGCATCCCACAAATCTCCATCAACTGCAAGATGCTATCCTATCAATATGGGCCAACATTTCTAAAGAATGCTTTGAGCACCTTGTTGAATCAATGCCACGTAGAATTAAGGCAGTTCTGAAGGCGAAAGGGGGTCAAACACAGTATTAGTATGGTGTTCCTAATAATCCTTTAGATGAGTGTATGTGGATATAAAGAAGCAATACAGGAGACCTATATGGCCTGTATATGCACATATATGTGCATATAAACTGCATATAGGTTTCATATATGCGCATATATCCTCATATAGGTTCTTTCCATGTGGGTTGTTACGTGATTCATTTGTGATCGTTCGAGTGGGTTGTGCCTTGTTTTCTAACAGGTATTTCATTTGCCTCGTTTGTTTATTTATTTCATTTATCAGCATTACTGTTGTTTTCTAAAGTTATTTCATTTGCCTTTTTGTTTATTTCATTTACTAGCATTATTGTTGTTTTGCAACATTATTTCATTTTTCCTTTTGTTTGTTTGTTTACTTACTTTATCAGTACTGCTGTTGTTGTTAAAGTTATTTTGTTTTTGTCATTGTGTTGTTAGTCTGATTTATGGTGTGAAATTATGATCTGTAGTTAATTCTGTTTATTCTGTCCTTGTTATATGTTGAGGAGCTGAGTGCTGACGGTGGGGACGGCGTGCTCGAGGTGGTGGGCCCTCTTTGGTGTGTAGTGTGGGTATCTTCACAGTGTGACCGTTGCCGTGCTGGTTGTGTGGCTGCGCACGTGCGTTTGGGGTGGATTATTTGGATACTCATGCCCGAGTCGCTGGACGCCCACCAGTTAGCCTCAAGCCCGGTCTTGTGAGTGTGCATGTGTGAAATAGACTCCATGTCAGTACACTGATTCACACATCCTTGTGTGCTATTTATTATTGTGTTTTATTGATGATGATGAATTGTTCGATCTCCATTGGATTGCTGTGAATTTAGATATATTGTACTGACTCTTACCCAGAGTGTAGTGTTTCAGGAATATGCTGACGTCAGCTTTCAGAGTGTTTACTATTTTTGCTGTGAATTTGATTAATAAAATTGTATTTTTTTGTATGGAACCATTTCTCTGTTTTGTTCAGTGCCCGAACCTGATTGCCTAATTCTATAGAAGCCTTGGTGGTTATTTAAAGATCCCCGGGCTAGACCTCGGGGTGGCGTAGTCGAATTACATTACTGCCGCTGCTACATATAATCTGAAAGCATTGTTTGATTTGAGCACAGATAATATGGTTTTGAGGCGATTGCTTGATTTTGTCAGAAGAGTCAGAGGTTCTCTAAATGTAGTTTTTGACGATTTCGTTTTGTGTTTTTGAGAAAGTTTTAGAGAAATGTGTTTTAGCAATTCAGTAAAACTGTAATTTACATTCATGATTTGTTTCAACTGTAGGGCTCAATTGGGTTTAAAATTCATTCACAACAGCAGGGTTAAATATCATGGTGAGGAATGTTTCACAGATGCTCATGTTTAAATAACACATTAAGTGTTTTTTTTGTTTTTTTTTACCTCATTGTGCAGTGTAAGAGGTCTCACCGGAGTCATTCTCCCCACAGGCTTTTATGAGAAGAAAAATTGCACGCACTTCATCTCCATATGCTGAGATTTGTGGCTAATTGTGATCTAATTGCCTTATACGTTTGCACTCTGGACCATTTTCCTCGTCAGAGCCACTGGGCTAGGCTCATATTAGCTCTGTAATTCTCTGTAGTTTCTCATATAAATGTGTATGTTGGGAAAATATAAAGCAGATTTTTCCCAATGATGTATTTGTGGCTACTGCCTGCTGGGATCTGAATAAATGTCAGGTATAACTGGGATCTCTGTCCTGGTGCATTAGCTGAGGCTGGTCGCATGGCTAATTTTCCTGGTGTGAAGGTCATGCGCACGAGTGGGCAGCGCTGCTGTAGTCCCTCAGGAAACACTGATGTTTGAACTCATGTGAATCAGCTGAAAACACTGACATTTACAAGCATGCAGATGTCACATTGCTGAACAGAATAGAATGTTCTTATAAGCAGTTTTTCACAATACATATTGTTTCATTGCTTTTCAAAGATTTTTACTGTGATGAAACAAAACAAAAAAACGTACAAGGAAATGCAAGTTAATAATAAATAAAGGTAGAAACGGCTTCATTCAAATAAATCAATATGACTGTTTCTCTGTTATTTCACCATGAATTCTTGCTCATTAACATCATGTCTATTTCGGTCCACACATGCGCTAGTGCAGAGTGACACATGTCACCGTCAGACCTACTCACACACTCGCGTCACTCTCACACTTGCGTCACTGATGCGTCTGTGTGTCTCCATTGACCAGCAATGGCATTAGAAATTTTAGTCTGGCATACACAGAAACAAAATGACAACGCCACTGTTATTTTTGCTGGTGTACAGTTGTCAACAATAGTGAAGATCACTCACTGTTTTACACACCTGTCTAGTGAATCAACATCGCCATGTTAAAGTGAATCACGTGATTTCCACACCAGTTTCCAAGTAGGAGGTCTGACTTTAAATGGCTTTCTTTTGCACTTTTCCAAGTAGGACGCTGAGATCATTTAAATTTCAGCTCTTTGGATTGTTACTATAACGTTTTCCATGTAATGCAGATATTATTTGTTTCTATTCTAAACTCCAGAAGATGACCCAGATTCAGTTTCCTTTGAGGGTTTATTTGTGATGTTGTTGTTGTTGTTGTTGTATATTTTATGCCCCAGCAGTCTTTTAGTTTGAAAGGAATTTGAACAAAAAAACAAAACAAAAAAACAGAATGATCTGTTCTGAATGTAAAGAGGCTTTATGTCTGGAATGGGATGCAGCAACTGTCTGAGATCTCAGTCTTAGACAAGATGAGTTGTATCTTTCACTTCATTTCACTACATTCAGTTTTTTTTATATTTAATTTATGTACAGACAGATCTTTCTGTAAAGCAGCTTCTAAGATTAAGCACTTCATCTTCCAAAGCATATCTCAAACCCATTCACACTGTAGTCTTCAAATAACAACTGCATTAAAATGTCGAAGTGAATCACCTAAATTATTGCAATTATTGCACTAGATGGATGGCAACAGTTTAACCTATTGGTGTTTTTTGATCAAAGTAAAATTATAGTGAACCGCCATGTATTCTCATTAGGCAGTTCTAATTAAACTGGCAGTGATGGAGGAGCTGTGCTGTACGATCATGCTCTCTCTGGACGCTGCTCTCTCTGGACCGGTAATGTACCGTATGGGTTTCCTCGACCGCAGGGCTGAAGCTAATGTAAATGTCAACTAATGTCATCAACTTTTGTACACGAGTCAAGACACATTCCTCTGTTTGTGGTTTGTTCGTTTACACTTCAGATGAGCTGTCAGTGTCCAAAAGATGTTGACATTACCGCAGAAACAATTAGTGGTTCTGTTCACATTACAGGATTCAGTGCGTGATGAGAAGGATTCAGGTGTCCTCGACACAATGAGGAGTCACTCCGTCTTGAACTGCAGTGTGAACGTGACCAAAGGTATTACAACAGCTTGTTATATGGGTGGGAAATGTGACAACCCATATACATTTAGAATAATCGTCTAAATCACAATTATACTTGAGTGATGTTGCCGTTGTGTTTCATCATGGAACTTTATCCTTTGCTTCCATTTTTTTTATCCCAAAGATTTATGTTCACTTTGTTTGTTAATACTTGCTGCTAAGACTGTTGTTTTGGCATAACTTTGTGTGTATTTGACCATTTAAGTGCAATAAGATGATAAAGACAACTAAATTTGGTATTCGCACACGGTTCTTCTTTTAATGAACTTTTTCTCAGATAAACATTACACTTCAATCAGATGTACATCAGATATTATATATCTATATATAAAACAGGCACACCTACATGTATATACACATATATGCACATACAAATATATGCCCATAGATGCACAATAAAGTTGTGCTTGCTGTACATCTACTCATCAGAAATGTAAAAAAAAAAATTAAAAGAAGAAAAAAACTAACTATTTACATATAGGGAGTAGTCTTTCTTTGCATTATAAATATGAACTAAAAATAACATCAGGTCTTTGAGATGTTGCATAGTTGGTCCATTTTTCCCAGCACAAAGAAAAAAATTACATTTTATGATTTACAAATGCTGTTATCTTCTCCATTTTATAGATGTCCATTGTGATTTCCAGCCATGCATTTAGGGTAGGGCTCTCCTGTGACAACCATTTTTTGGTAAAGCTCTTTTTTAACAGCCACCAGCAGTATATATCCAGAATATAAGGGTTTACTGTTAAAGAATATTAAACATTTAAAAATATCTTGTAAGGCAATATGTATTCCTCTCCAATAATCCTTATTAACAGGGCATGGTTTGTTTTGGGTTTTGTTCATGGTTCATATCTTTAATGTTGCAGTCATAGTTCCTGGTTTTGTCATGTGGTTCCCTTATCCCATAATGTGATCCTGTCTTGTGTTTCCCCTGTTCATGTGTCTTGTTTTCATTGGATCATTGTTTGATTGTGCACAGGTGTCCCTCGTTTAGTTATTAGTCTCTGTGTATATATAGCACTCATGTTTCTATTGTCTCTTGTCTAGTTTTGTTCGTGTAGCCATTGCTGGTGAGTTTGTTTAGTTCAAGTTTGTTCATGTTTCTATTCTTTGTTTATTTTTTATTGATTTCACATCTATGCTAATAAACTGCACATGGGTGCTCAACTACAACTTGCCTCAGTGGACTGTTACAAAAACATGATAATGATTTGCATTCTGGTTTCCACAGTTTCTCCAGCATATAGAGGCACTACTACCATTGTGTGATTTCTAAAAGGGTGTAATAAAATATTTTATCAGGTTTTTCAAAACCAAACTTCCTCCATTTCTGTGACCTGGAGCATTTCCATTGACTCCATATTGCACATTCTTCCTCAGATATAATTGTTCCTTCTACCATTTTGTTTTAATATAAGAAGTCTAGTGTGTTTTAAGATTTATATGCATTAAATAACTCCTAGAGAATTTTTTTTTTTTTTTACATTTGTGTGTGTGAGTGCATTGGTTTAAGACTGTGGGGTGTTTAAGTGCTTGCAGAAGAGTTGGGTCTTCAGCTTCTTCATGAAAGATGTGCTGTTCTCAGCAGTTCGGCTGGAGGTTGGCAGCTCGTTCCACCAGAGAGGGTGAAAGTTTTGGAGAGTGACTTTTTGCCTCGTGAGGAAACAAGATGTTAATTCAGTGACCTGAGATGTGGGAGGGAGCATACGTTAGTACACTGAAAAAAATGATTTGTTGAATTTAATAATTTTTTTTATGGTAAGTGGTTGCACACAATTGATTTTAGCTACATTTAAACAAATGCATTAAGTTGAACTAAAATTGATTAAGTTCAATTTAATGCATTTGTTTAAATGTAGCTAAAATCAGTTGTGTGCAACCTCTTACCATAATTTTTTTTAAAAATTAAATTCAATGAATCATTTTTTTCAGTGTAGTAGTAAGTTGATGTATGAAGGAGCTGTTCCAGTGCTAGACCTGAAAGCCAGCATTGAAACTTTAAACAGGATTCTGGCCACAACTGGGAGCCAGTGGAGTGAGATCAGGAGTGTGTGACATGGGTTCTCTGAGGCTGATTGAAGACTAGACGAGCTGTCGCATTCTGGATCATCTGCAGCTTAGTGGTGCTGGTTGGAAGGTCCGCCAGTGGAGCATTGCAGTAGTCCGGTCTTCAGCTTACAAGTGCATGGACGAGTAGTTGCGTATTCTGACAGGAATGAGTCTGATTTTTCCTTATGTTGTGGAGCACAAACCTAACCATTAATGTGTTAAATAGCAAGATGTAGTCATTGTTACGATTTTTTTATTTTATTTAATCTTTTTGGTTGTGTATGTATGTTGTGTTCTCTTTGGTTGTGTGTGTATGCATGTATGTTGTGTACTACTGCAGCTTTGAGTCCAGACAAATATTAATGTTAATCCACTATCTCCATCTGTTGGTCGTGTAACTTTCCACACTCTGAGCATTCAAAGCACAGGTCACGGCCGCGGCTCCCTCGCTGGTGCCCACATCCAAGGCTTCCACCGGCGCAACCCCCAGCGCCAGCCCTCCAGAGGTGTAGCTCTGCCCATCACTGCCGACACCTCCGGACTATCGCCTCGCTTCAAATCCGTAGAACGCTCCAAAGCAGACACTCTACGATTAATATCCACTGTGATAGTTCGAAGATCACCAATATTGGCGTGTAACTGCATTGCGTGTTTCATGGAACAAAGCTCAGCTGCTCAGCTGCTCCATTCTCCCAAGTAAACTTAAGACATCAATATTATTGAAGGACACTATAAATAATGAGAGACAAATCTTGGGATATTTTCACCACATTTATTCATCACTTTAAGGCAGCTTTTTATATTGTTCACATCTTTCTGTGGCCCTTTATGAGAAACATTTTGCTGTGTGGTAGAACTTAGTTCAAACAGCACCTTCTCTGAGGACTCAATCCACTCAAATTCAAACGTATTTGCAGCCAACAGAACAATTTTGTCCTGGCTTAGTCTTAATTTTAACAGCAAGAAAATGAATGAATTCACTATAACTTTGCTGTCAGCAGTGTTATAAATCTCAGGTTTCAATCAAGGGTGTTTAAACATAGTCGAACCTCGTGCTGCTGCAGCGTCTGCCATGTTTCAAACCTACACTCAGTCCAGCCAGACAATAGTAGTTTGTACAGTCCTAATTTTGCTCTGCATTCTTTATATATAGAGTGTTTATCTGTGTGTTTTTTGCCTATTTTAACTGTACATCTGTGTATGTTGATTTTATGATGTTATTTGTTTTATGTTTTTTTCCATCCAGATCTTCATTATCTGGGCCTGAGGATTCAAAGGCCACAAGCCAATCAGAGTTTCTCATCTATTAGACTGGAGAACACGTGATCTGAGCTTCCTACTGGCCTGACAGAGAGGAGCTGTGTTTATGAAGACTCTGCACTTTATAAATCTGGTTGAAGTTCTAAAAGGCTTACAGGAAGATTTGATGGTGGATATTTTTGTCCCTCATCGAGTTTTTATGCAGTACGGCTGGCACTCTTTTGCGGCCACACATGTGACGATGCATGCGTCGATTACTGTGATTTACTAACTCAATTAATGTTAATAAAAACCAGAGTAAACAGATCAGTTAAATCCTGTTAGCAAGTGCTGTGGTCAGCATGTCTCCTGTGTTCAATACATCAAAGCAATTAGTGAAGATGGTAAAACATCTGAACATTTAAGTGCTGTACTTTAAAACATTTATAGGCGGATAGTGTAAAATGTCTATCCAGAGGTTGAGTATGAAAAGCATTTGTCAAGGAGTTTACTGTGAGTCTGTGTGTCAGAAATATGGGTCTCTTTAAGCATCTTTGACTGAAAAACCTGAGAAAATTGGGTCTCTCTAGTTTGAATTGTTGAAACATGGAGAGAAAAACTTTTATTGGTATTTCATTGACATTAGTTGGTGTCAGTATACAACAGGCTGTGTCTTTGAGAGGAACATTAAATAAGACATTCTGCTTCTTGGTGTGTGTTTCCATAAGATAAATCCTTTTATAAAAAGCAATTATAGAATTTGTCCCTTCAGCTGAAAAATATGAATGAAATATAAACCTTCAGAATATTCAACATTCATAATATGTATCCAGTTCCACCTGGTTGAAGATCGGAGTCACGCCGGTATGGAGACGGGTTTGTTGAGGATCTGTGCCACTGGTGTCGTGTCGATGAGCAGGGGAGAGTCTAGCTGACACAATCTCTGCTGACACTTTGTCTTGGAATGATTTGCTAACTATGACTCCTGTCTTTATTTAGTCATTTGTTTGTAGCATGTCCAATTTTTGGATTTTTTTTTCTCCAGAAATGGGCAAAGTATCCTTGACCTTAACTTGCCTTGAATGGTGATTTGAGACAAGTTCATTATACTTGAAAAATTGACAATCCGTTTGATCTGATCACACAATCTACATGCTTTTGACTGATCACAGGACTGGATTTCAGGAAATCACTGCAGCAACAGAGAATAGTGTTCAAGTCTGTGGTGCGTACGGATTTTAGTCTTTGTAAATTAAATGCTACACTGCACTTTCGCATCTGTATCCAATATGCACATGTTGATCAGCTGAGATCAGTTGAGTCACATGCTTTGCTGTTTTTCTAGCTTTTAGCATAGAAATTATGCCTGTTTAACCAAATCTGAGGCCTGTGTGCAGTGCTGATCTTGTCAGTAAGCTATCCTGGATGAGTTCTAATAATTAGTCATCTGATATGTGACTTTGCATCAAAGTGGTTGGATCCTTAGTGGTTATCTCATTGCCAACTGCTGTAATTGAGTTCAGATCCCAGGCTCAGATATGATGAACACCATTGAGGGAGGCATTAACTTTACACAGCTATCATATATTCAGCTATGGATATAGGAGGGTAATCTCAAATGACACCCCATAAATTAATTCACAGCAATCCACTTTTATGTCTGATCCTGATCGTGAATCGTTTGTTTGGAAATAGCCGTGCAGTGTCAGCCCTTTGCAGTGTTTGTCAGAAGAAGATAAAAGTTTTATTTCAAAAGGTTTCCAGCTACGGTTTATCAAAACAAGGGTATGTGAAGGCCAGAGACGGGCGTATAAGGGGGTGTTGTAGGTCTGATGCAGTGTTTTACAGTGAGCTTAGAGCAACTGAAGCAGCTCTTTGTAGTAAGTCTCTGAGCCGACACACACCATTAAAATGATAATCAGATGTTTACATGTTAATAGCAGTTTTTTGTTGCCATTTTTCCATTTCCTCAAAATGTAGTTTGTATTTAATACACAATGCAGTAGATCATCAGTAGCCTAGTCATTCTTAAGAAGCTGCTGCTGAATGGACAGATGAGGCTGTGTCTGGAAAAACACACATGGTGTTATGTTCTGTAACTTATTCTCTCATTCTCCTCTGAATTTTGACTGAGATCCTAATTACAGGATGATAATAAATGTGTCTGTGCTGAATATAATCTGCCCAGGGCTTGATGTGACGGAGATTCATTTGTTGTGCTCTGTGGGAGCGAGCACATGTCAAATGCTGAATGTTTTGCTCTCAGCTGTTTTTCCTGCTGTAAAGCTATTTGCATTTTCCATATCTGGGTGTGATGACGTTTATATATGCTTATATATTTTTCTTATCTTTCTTTATTTTTCAAATCTTTATTTTTTCTTAGTTATAAAACATATCATATTTTTGTATAATTAGAATTTTGGTTTCGCTCCCAGGTGAGCGCGCCATCTCCTTCACTCCGCCATGGAAGTAGGTGCGTGCCGGTACAGGGAGTCACGGTGGAAAGTGTACTGTTAGCGGTGGGAGAACAAATCAGTTGTGAAAATATATCTTCAGCATCAAGGATGAACCAGGCGGTAGTGGTCTTTCTAAAAGAGGAGCAACTGGTTGCAAAACTTATCGAAAGTGGTGTCGTGATTAATGGAGGGTTTTGTCTAATATTTCCACTGGCAACGTTAACATCTAAAGTAATTACCTTGAATGTGCCGCCGTTTATCCCTGATGAAGTTATTGAGAGAGAACTCATTAGGTTCGGAAGAATCGCCAGCCCGATAAAAGCCATATCACTGGGTTGTAAAAGTTCGGAATTAAAACATGTTATGTCGTTTCTACGACAAGTTTTCATGTTTTTAAAAGAGCCAACGCTGGATATATCGTTTCGCGTTGTGGATGAAGGTAAGACGTTTATGGTTTATGCTTCAGCTGTTGGATTGAAATGTCAAGTCACCTTTATTTATATAGCTCTTTTTACAATACAGATTGTATCAAAGCAGCTTCACAGTGATAACATGAAAATAATACAACAAAGTTTGTTTCTAGAAGAAAATTGCGTCATCGTCCACCTTAAGTAAGGCAGATCAATAATATTGTTGAATATTAAATGTCCCCAACTAAGCAAGCCAAAAGCCAAGGCAACAGTGGCAAGGAACCAAAACTCCATCAGTGACAGAATGTAGAAAAACCGTTGTGAGAAACCAGACTCAGTCACTCAGTTCTCCTCTGGCCAACGAGCGAACAGTGTATGATTATGATTCAGGCAGCATTACAGGTCAGAAGTCAGATTGGATCAGAATATTCAGAATATTTATCCAGTTCCATCTGGTTGAAGATCGGAGTCAACACGCTGGTATGGAGACGAGTTTGTTGAGGATCAGTGCCGATGGCTGTCGTGTCGATGAGACCTTCACAGGGCTGATGAGGCTGGCACTTCAGGGATGCGTCGTGGATGGGTCCAGGCGCAGGTCCACCATCTGATCTGGATACGGCCCAGATCCGGCTGACTTCAGTAAAACTCGGAATAAACAGAAAGGCAACATTAGTGTAGATGCCATTCTTCTTATGATGTAACGAGTACATCAGGTGTTATAGGAAGTGTCCCCAGTTCCGGATGACCTAATAAATGCAGCCTAATAAATGCACTCTTGTCCTTGTTCTTCTTTCCTTTAGTTCACCCCACAATTTCTGACATTGTCTGGCTCACAATTATCTGGTTCTATTTGCTGTGTGTGTGTGTGTGTGTGTGTGTGTGTGTGTGTGTGTGTGTGTGTGTGTGTGTGTGTGTGTGTGTGTGTGTGTGTGTGTGTGTGTGTGTGTGTGTGTGTGTGTGTGTGTGTGTGTGTGTGTGTGTGTGTGTGTGTGTGTGTTTTCTAGAACAGAAAACAATCTAATCCGAAAACTATTTTCTGACATTAAAAACTTGAAATGTATCACACAACTTTACTTACTTCACAACACAAGTTTCTGATATTTTACTCTTCAGAAACTTACACTGTATTTGTGTATCAATGACAAATTAATTCAGTAAGGGTGAACTAATTCCTTTAATCTCTGCTCAGAACAGGAGCTGATGCACAGATCAGCTCGAGTTCTTTAATTACTACTATTGGAACGCTGAATCTGCTCTGCTATGGACAATCATTCAAATGCCATTGGTGAATGAATTCCTGGTTCCTCCTAACTGACCTAACCGTGACAGATTTCCTGACATGTGGCGAGACATGCAGTCCTTTTCATTTTTCCTGCAGTTCGGTTAATAGCGATGGCGGAGATTGCTTTAACCAGTAATAATTTCAATTGATTCAATTTCATGTCATTAAGGAGCTCAGTTATAGATGGCTGAAATTCTGCTTTTTTCATGTGATGAAATTGAGATAAGAACATTCTTAAATTGATGTCTCAGTAAATGACCTTTTCTCTGTTCTTGACGACTAATATGTCATGAATCATAATAGCCAAGACTACACAGAGTTCACCATGACCTCAGACATGCTCAGGTGAAGCACTAAAGTCACTTCATTCCCGCTCAATGATCCAGCGGTGGAGACAAGATCAAATAAACTGAGCTGCAAACACACTACAGAAACAGTGGAAATACTATACATACTTTAAAATATTTACACACACACACACACACATATATATACACACACACAATCTGAAGTTACACTTTTATTTTGACATTCTAGTTAGTGTGCACAACACAACTATGACTGTCCACTTTTTCATAGTTTCCTAAGCCTAACCCTAGCCTTGGTTTTGGAAGTAAAACAAAATCGACAACAACAACAACAACAACAAAACCCCTCTGTACTTCCATTGGTTTGCATAAAATATCCATGATGTATTGGGAATGAATTAATAAGGTAGATCATTCTGTCATCATTTACTAATCTTAATGTTGTTCCAAACCTTTTTTCATTGTGGTTTGAAATATCTTCTTTTGTTTATCACAGAAGAAAGAAAGACATTCAGGTTTAACAACATGAGGGAGAGTAAATGATGACAGAATGATCATTTTTGGGTAAACTACACCTTTAATAGATCAGCACAATAAAGAAAAACTGTTGTCTTACTGTTATTCTTTTAAAACCCATATGCATATTTTAAGTAGCTTGAGAGTGTACAGACTCAAATTATTGTGGGCAGTCACTGCTCTTCTGTTTTATGGTTACCTTGGTATCAGTAACTTGATGGATTTTTTTTTTTTTTTTTTAGGATTATGTGTAGTTTAAGTCTTTACCAGAAATGTAGCTATTTAACATTATTTTTAGTTCAAGTGTAGTTCAAATGAATCTGCAATTACACTGATTCTTGTGTCTTCTACACAAGCGAACATGATCACTGAACCCCCCTCTGTCTAGAAAGGATTGCTATTGCTCTATAAAGAAAGTAAGAAAGTGAATGTGATCTAGATCTAGACAGAACCCGCATAAATAAACATGTAACTGTCATTCACCAACTGTCTGCATTAACGGAAGTATATCATTAACATGTACATACTAGTTGTAATGACAACCAATCTGGACCCAGACCCTAACAAGTGCTTCAAGTTATAATTCCAGAGATTTTCCCAATGCTCTACAAAGTTACACTAGACTAGATGAACGATCTGATTTTAAAAATCATTAAATTTTACACTACACTTCAACACTAATTAAGGTGTTGAGAGAGCTGGAGGCAGCACTGCACTTCTGAGCTCAAAGAGAGTCTGTGAAAGCTGGATGTTTCCCAGACAGCAACACAGGGGTCGGCCCAGATCCGGCCCACATCCGGTACATGTGAATTCAACGCTTACCATATATGGGCCAGATCTGGGCCGACACTGTTGCTGTCTGGGTTGTCTTTGGAAAACGGCAACCTCACTGATTGAGCTGAGCTGGCATCACTAATGCAGGAACTTGCCAGCATCTTCTGGCCGTGGATTGCAGTTAAAGTGGCTCATCCAGCAGTGAAATGGCAAGAGTGCAGCATTAATAGAATCGTCAGGAATCATTAGGGTATTTTAAGAGGATTTGAGGGTTGAGTTTCAGTAGGCTGGTTGCTCTGTTAAGCCTTTCCAAGGTGTCACTGGCTGGACCAAATCCCACTAGAGAATCCTAGAAGCTTGTCATAAAGAAGGCAGTACTAGAGAACAGTGAGATTTGTGCCATCTTGAGGTTTAATTGGGTTTTATAATTCTGTGATCATCTTGAAGGTGTAAGCTGAAATTTTCTTTGTTATTTGATTACATGGACTAAATAGACTCCGATCATTTTCAGAATCTTTTTGAAAATCAAATGTGCATAAAGACTTATATAATAGCAGAACATGTAAAAATCAATATGTCTGGATGTACTGAGCCACAGACTAGCTTTTTATTTTTATTTTAGCAGGTATTGATGTAATATTAATGTGCCATTGTCTCTCAGAACAGGATCATGTCTTTTCATGACTGCTAGAGAAGAACACATTCAGAATCAAGGTCTGCCGAACATCTCTTCCGCTCTTTTGTTTGTTAAAAAAAACTAAAACAAATGTTGATGATTATGACAAAAAACTTAATTGTAGATTATTGCCCTTGACTTGATTATTATTTATTGATTATTGCTCTCCAATGTCAATAATTCCATGTAGTCTTTTTCACAAAAAATTTGGTTAGGGTTAGATATATCGGCAATAATACATATATTGTATGTATTTATAGGTGAAATAATAAATACAGTATACAAAACAGTTACTCGATGTATTTTTATATCGCCTACTGGTTAGGGTTAATGTTAAAGCATTAAAGGAGCATTTCACCCATGGGAACATTGATCTTTATTGAAAGTGGGTCATATATGTAGTCGAAATGTAAAATAAATTTTGAATTTGGTGCCTTCTTGACCGTGAAAAGAAAGAAAGTAACTTCAGGACGCATTTATATGAAAGACAACAACTCCCACAATGCACCACATTGCACAGCTGCGCAAGCCACTCCCACTAATCCACTCATCCGTCCATAAGGCTAGCTACCACCGGAGCTTGAAATTCATTTCACACAAAATGTCTAACGTTAGTTAGTTGGCGAACTCATTAGTGAATTATTCCTCATTTGTATTTCTTTCGAAGTGGTGAATTATTGCATGGTAACGTTACCGGGATGTTCAGTCAGATGCGGCGCGAAACTAGGATGGTTCACAACACAAACGTCCGTGTCCTCGTCTGATTCAGAGATTTCGTCCAGGAGAAATTGTCATTGTTGAAATTCTTTGCCGCAGACGGACTCTATCTCTCTGTTCGTAGCGGTTCGTAGTTGCATAGTGAGATCACCGGCGCCACCAGTCCGCCCTAACTCGAGCCAGTCCGGGCTCCTCGTCCGCGGCAGGCAGGTCTTCTGCCTCGGCTGCTCTTCGCTATAATGCGGCTTGTAAAGGTAGCCACAAACACCTGATTCAAGCATCAGACTTCCGAAATCCTCTTCTTCTATATCATATTGAGCACTCTCCTCCGCTATTGTCATAACTTTACATCTGTCTCCACAGCGCCTGTTAGCTTAGCTTCAAACAAGATGGAGGATATTGCTTTTAGTTTCAGAAAGTGAAGTCCCACCCACTGATCTGTAATAGGCCTGTAGCGTGAGCGGGTCCCGCCCCCTGGAATAATGAGGAGCTAGTGTTTGTAGTCTCTACACTTTTCAATGAAATGTGACTTCCTGCTTATTATGACGCAAAATGATGATTTTTACGTCATAATAAGCAGGAAGTAAAACACTTAAATCCTTATTTCTCCCATCTCAGGGAAAAATTAATGAAAAATCCACATTTATTATAATATATGACTGGGTTTCTAACAATACAAAGCTTAATGCAAATGGGTGAAGTCTCCCTTTATAGACATAATAGTAAAGTTGCTTTGAAACAATGTGTTTGTGAAAAGTGCCATTCAAATCAATTTTAAAGAAAGATTAATAGAATTTACATTAAATGTCTATATGATTGTCCATTGCATTCATATTCTTAAAGGGATTGTTCACCCAAAAATGAAAATTAGCCCATGATTTACTCACGCTGAAGCCATCCTAGGTGTATATGACATTCTTCTTTCAGACGAATACAATTGGAGTTATATTAAAAAATGTCCTGGCTCTTCCAAGCTTGATGATGGGAGTGAATGACTGTTTGACTTTGGAAGTCCATTAAAGCGCATCTATTCATGATTAAAGAGCTTCATGGCTCTGCGGGGGTTCATAAAGGCCTTCAGAAGTGAAACGATGCGTTTGTGTAATAAAAATATCCATATTTGAAACTTTATCGACTAAAATAACTAGCTTTTGGCAGACGGCCATACGCATCGATTTACGCCAAAAGAGTAACCCTTGAACTTGATGCACAACGTAATGACGAACGCGGTTGCCCAGCCCTGTTTGTTTGAACCATGAGAGGCGTCAACTGCCATCATTACGTTTGCGGATCTGTCAGTGATTACTGTCACAGATCTGCCAGGCTCTTTAAACCAGCCAATCACCATTCACTCCCTCACCTGAATACTAACCACGCACACCTGCACCTCGTCTGCACCTCTCATCAGCCTGTGTAAATGCACACACCTTGCCTCAGTTTCTCTCCTTGATTATCTCTAGCATCTGACTCCAGCGATTCCCTCCTGTGTATACTCTCCAGCGTCTTCCTCTCTGGCATGCTTACTCCTCCAGGAGAGGTGTGTGCGTCTCATCAGCTCTCAGTCTTCCCATCCACAATCTCCAGAACCTGTAAGACAAAGATAACCATATCACCAACTATTCTGTTACAACAGTATATCTGAACTGCCAACTTCACCATTCTTCTCATGTGCTGTTAATAAACATCTTCCTGACTGTCATATCTATGTCTGAGTCTACATTCCGTAACACAGACAAAGTGAACGACCTTTTCAAGGGTCGCTGATGATGCCTTTTTCTTTGTTTGAGCACATGTAACTTATGAAAGAACATTTGTTTCTTTGACCTTCATTTCCGCTTGACTGTATTACATTAACCTCCGCAGCGGCCCTCATCAGACGCTTGCAGCTCCAGTTATACTATATATGATTACTTATAGATTTATATATTAGACTTGACACATTCGAGAAACTATAGGTAATCAGTGTGATTGGCTTCTTTTTTTCTGCCTCAGCTCTCCTTGGGAATATTCATGGGTTTTGTTCTTTTCATATTTCAGCTGTATGATTGTGGATCTACTTGAGTATCTTCCTTGTCTGTTTCGCATGTTACTAAACTCATAAGCACACAGAAACAAAATAAATTCACACAGAAGCCAGTTAGCAGTGTTCTGCGGTATGCAGCACATTAAGACATTAATGATTGATGTTGACCAATGTCTTTTTTTTTTCTGTCACTGGACACATTCATTGTCCTCATGTTTACAAATCTCATGGAGCTCAGAAAGATATCCTCAACAGAAACATCAAAAATGACCAGCTTTGGACTGATACCACATTATTTTCAAATCAAATTATTTTCATTAAATAAGTCTGAACTGCCAGTGAAGAAATATGAGACGTCTGATCAGACTCTTGAAAACTGTTACATCTTCTATCTGAGTGTTTTTGCACATGTAAGACTAAGAACCAGCTACAGGTGAATCTGGACTGGTGCCTCTTTACCGACAATGTAATGATACCTACAGCTCTACAATCACAGGATCTCACACACCAGCATGTGAACTGCCCACAATGTTAATGTGATATGGGTAATAATATGCCATTACTGTATAGTGCAAAGACTGTCTGGCTCCAGAGGTGGCCATGACAAACATGAACCTGGCCATCTCCGTCCGTTCAGTGTTGCTGTAAAAGGAGGCAAAGCAGCGTCGGCTGGTTGTCCACCTCAATTATACTGGATCTTAACTACCTAGAGTTAGGGTTAGGGTTAATATTGTCTACCAGCATCACCTAAGACAAATCTGAAAATGAACGGTGCACCATCTGCTGTCATATTATAAGAGTAACTGGGCAACAAATAGTCCCCATTAATGCTGCTGTGTACTTATTTTGTAAAAATTAAGACAAACACAAACACTGAATACTCATCACAGTGTTTTTAACATTCTTTTAACAGTATATTTACTCTGTAATAAAAACAAATATTGGTGGGTATGCTGTGTTGTTTTGGAGCAGCACTGCCATCTGCTGTGTACATGTAGTCAGTCTTTCACAAATAAATGCTCTGTCTTAAATTATAAATCAAAGATTTAAGACTGCAGAAAATGGTCTTTATTATAGAACTGTTTTAACATACTAAGTCAAGTCACCTTCATTTATATAGCACTTTTAACAATATGAATTGTTTCAAAGCAGCTTTACGGTGATAATAGAAGATTACAGTAACAGAGATTATTTTGGCTTTACAGCAGCTCTAGGATAAAGTTATTGTCCAGCTAAATTTAGTTTTGATTGATTGCTTCACTTCCGTTGAGAAGATCATTAGTTATTAACTTAGGGACCACTAACACGACACCGTTCTAACAGAAAACCCTCAACGCGCTCCGGCCGCCCATCCGCACAAAACAGTGCCTGGTGGCTCGAGAACGAACTCCTGGAAATAGATTCCAAGGTGCAAACGATTATCAGTTATCTCTGCACAAACCTACGCAACCTCTGCTTCCTTAGCAGTAGCTACACTCTGCTCATCTCTGGCTTTACTGAGACCTGGAGTCAACCAGAGGACACCGCAACACCCTGCTCTCAGCCAGCTTCCATCTTCAGTAATAGGTGAACATATGCTTCTGTGCAATAACTCTTAATTTCATGATGTTACAAATGCTGCATTATAATCATTCTCTGTTCTTGATTGAAGCCTAGTTGTTGACTTGTACGTGGATGTTGAAGTCTCATGTCACAATTCCAAGGTTTTCTATTCTCATTTGACCCTTAAATGGCTCACAACTCAAAGATGCACCTCGTTTTACACAATTTCCAATATTTCTGTTACTCCTAGTTGTGTGAAAACAGTTTACCTTTTCCCCTTTTCCCCTTCCCACATCACCCAGTACTTTTTTTTTCTCTCAGCTCTCTGGCAGATCCAGAGTCCCAAAGATGACTATTCCAGCTGTAGCTGCACTCATTTTCGAACTGACTGACCTGGATTTGACCAGAGGACACTGCAAAACCGTCAATTCTTTCCACACCCCTCATTAAATTAGGATTAGAGAAACCGGTTTGGTTATCAACATTACTTGTAAATTTAAATATTGACTGTAATATAGCATGATATTAACTTGAAATATATTTCTGTGAAGTGACTTTGTTACAGTTCCCCATCTGCTGTTCCCTCATACACTCCATACTCCATTCACACACACATAGGCCAGTATATCACTCAAAACTACAATTCCCAGAATTCCTCCTGCTCATCAGCACACCTCAGTCACACACTTTGTCTGGTCTAAGACTTGTCTTGGACTGCGGATTACTTATCTTTCTATAACCTGAGTTATTTACCCTCTGAGATTTCTCCAAGATGCTGTCGCCTTGTTTCCTCATCTGTTCTCTACCTCCAACTTTTCACAATCCCTGTATGACAAAGACATCGTTTATTCATTCACTATCACAGCAACAAAAAGGTGTGTGTGTTTGGATATACTTACCATTTGAAGTCATCCCCTCTATCTTCACCTGCAAACCCAAAAACTGAAGCATTATACTTGGATTGCTTATTGTTTGTTGTCTATACTCACCTGTTTTGGACACTGTGCAATAAAGCATTGGATCATAGGTGTGTATTGATCTGGTGTGACTTTGCTGTTTAAGTGTTGTGCTTTTTGTTTTAGTTTAAAGTGCTGGACTGTACTATTTGATCACTCATGCACCTAAATGAGCATTAGCACTGATGCTGAAGTTTCAGCCTGTCCTCTGAAGCACTCTGTGAGTATGGAGGCGGTCTGAGCAAGGATGCACATCAGGCACTTGAGGTTGTTTTATCTACTTTTTATCTACCTATCTACTTTTAATGTCTTGTTAACCTACACTTTGTCTCTCACCCCTCATTGTTTTACAGCTGTCTGATGGTTTAAAAGTCCCAAAACTGACTTGGTCAATCCCAAGATGAGCCAAGTATGACAATTGGGTAAAATTGAGACCTGGATTTGATCAAAGAACAAAGTAACACCACCTCCCTCTACAAACTTCAACAAACCTTGGAGGGGTTTGAGAGCAGGTGAATACTCTTCTGTATAATAATTTTCTTGAATTCATGCTGTTACTAATACTAACAGGGGTGTATTTAACAATGTGGCTGTTAAAGTTTTTGGGGTGATTATTTATTGATGCATTAAATTAATGTCAATGTTAACATTATATGTGAATATGTGTATATATATGTCTTTAAGTTTGTTCTTGTTAATGTTGTTGTGTACTATGGGTGAATGATAATTGCAATTTGTAAGGTTGCCTGTCAGCATTTTCTTGTGCTCATCTGCATTCTTTGCATTTAATCTTGTAAGTTCCATACCTCTGTTCCTTTTCCCCTTTAAACGCTTGTATTTATGCCTTTGTCCTATTTGTTTTAGTCAATTTTAGTTGTATAGTGCTTCTCAAAATGGTTTTAAAGTGGCTTTCTGGCACTTTATTTTAGCCTTTGTGCTCCTTTGCACCATTTTGTATTTATGCCCTTGTGCCCTCTTCAATTTTTTCTGCTCTATTATTATTATTATTATTATTATTATTATTATTATTATTATTTCTTTTTTTCTTTATTTTTTTCTTCTGTTTGTTCTGGGTAAGGTCTTAATTATGCATTTTATACCCTTTTTGTATTCATTAACACTTTAACTACTACTACTTAGTTTTACTTATTACTAGTTGTTGTTTTTGCACCCAAGTGCTTTTGCCATTTTAAGTGGTTTTGTGCCTCATAGTGTTGCTTTAATTGTTGTGTTAGTTTCATTTTAATGACAGTTTTGGACTTTTTAGCCCTTTATTTGCCTCTTTTTCTTTATCTTACTCTGTGAGCTGTTTTTATTTCTTGGCCCTTTTTTTGTACCTCAGCCTTTTATTCCTCATTGTATTAATGATTTTTTTTATATACCATTAATTTATTCAAATCAGTTTAAGTCATTATAAATGTAACTTAACCATTGTTTTAGTATTATGCGCCTTTGATATTTATGCCCCTTTCTATTTGTTTCCATTATACTTATACTTATATTTGACTAGAGTAATTTTTTTTGTGCCTTTTGTATTACCTTATGTAGGCTTTTTTTGCCTTGTGCATTCACTTTATGCCACTCTGTATTATTGTCTTTTTCCTTTTGTATTTATGAAGTTGTCCTTTTTTATGCTCTTGCATGTATTTTGCTTTGGCTTAAGCCCCTTTTCTTTGTGCTATTGTTCTTATGCACCTGTGCCCTTATTCCTCTCTGTATTACATCTGTGCAGTTTAAGGATTATCCTTAAAAATAGAAATGTCTTTCTTTACTCTTCACACCTCAGATTGTCACCACCTGATCTCATTCTACTGGCTCAGTTACGGACAATCTACAATCTAATGTAAGGCTTTGACACTCCTTTTCAGGAGTGCCACTGGAACTACACCTCCTACCTCATTATACTTGTTCAAATGTAACTGTAACTACTTAACATGCTGTACTTGTACAAGTGTGCTATGTTCTTGTGCAGTTTTACTCTTAAAGCTGTGTAAGGAATTGCTTTAACACCACACCCATATATAAGTTTTGCTTTTGTATTCTTGTCTTGTATTCCTTTAAGACTCGTCTTTTGTCCTTTTTGTATTTGTATTTTTATTTTTTATTTTTTTGGTCTGGCAATCACTTTTTAAGACACATCTCTGTCCTGCTTGTATTTTTATTTAATGTCATTCATATTTATACTCTTTGCTGACTTGTTTTGATCAGTTTTATTTGTGCTTTTTGTTTATTTATGCCTCCAAGCTGGAATGCCCTTTATGCTCTTTGGTTTTTTTCTTTCTCTGACTGGCTTTTATGTGTACTCTTATTTATGCTTTTGTATTTGTATGCCGTCTTATTTCTGCTTTGTCAAGTTAAGTCAAGTCATCTTCATTTATATAGCGCTTTTAACTATGTAGATTGTTCCAAAGCAGCTTTACATTGATAATAGGAAATTAAAGTAAAGTGTTTTGGCTTTATAGCAGCTCTAGAATAAAGTTAGTGTCCATCCAAATTTAGTTTGATTGATTTACTTCCGTCGCAACAAGCATTAGTTATTAACTTAGGGGCCGCTAACACGACACCGTTTTAACAGAAAACTCTTAAGTTCTTTCTGCGCAAACTTCAAAAACGCGAACCAGTGAGAACGTCGATGGTGTGCACATGCGTATTACGAGTTCAGTCTATAGGTATGAGCAGTTGAATATATGTGTGTAGTCCTTCCTTACAAATCAACCCTCAACATACAACTTGTCTGGCCTTAACATTAATAATACAGAATTTTTTATCGCTTTCACGTAGCCACGTGAACCGGAATTATCCCGACAACGCTTTATCTATAGATGGGTAAAGGGAGGGGAGGGTGGCCTTCACAGGGAAGAGCCTAATTGACATTTCAGGACTGCGCTGTCGTCGCATCCAGGCGCAGGTCCTTCATCAGCTCTGGATACAGCCTGGATCCGGCGGACTGCGGTAAACCTTGGGATAACCAGAGAGACTAATATTAGTGTAGACGCCATTCTTCTTATGATGTAACGAGTACATCAGGATTTATGGGAAGTGTTCCCGGTTCCGGCTGACCTGATCTATGCAGCCTAACATTGAATTATAAAAGTCTATAATGTGTTATGTGTATCCTAGGTCAAAGAGATGTGTTTTTAGTCTAGCTTTGAACTGACAGAGTGTGTCTGCTTCCTGGACAATGTTAGGAAGACTGTTCCAAAGTTTTGGTGCTAAATAGGAAAAGGATCTACCGCCTGCAGTTGATTTTGATATTCTAGGTATCATCAACTGGCCGGAATTTTGAGATTGCAATAGATGTGAAGGACTATAATGCGTTAAGAGCTCGCTCAAGAACTGCGGAGCTAAACCATTTAGTGCTTTGTAAGAAGTCAGCAATATTTTAAAATGTATACGATGTTTAATAGGGAGCCAATGCAGTGTTGACAGAACCGGGCTAATATGGTCATACTTCCTGGTTCTGGTAAGAACTCGAGCTGCTGCATTTTGGACCAGCTGTTATTTGTTTATTAAGCGTGCAGGGCAACCACCCATAATAGCATTACAATAATCTAGCCTTGATGTCATGAACTTTGTAATTTTCTATGCCTTTGACTGCATCAGGCACACATGCAATTTGTCAAATTTCAATTTAACCTGTTTGAATTTTATCCCTCCTGGCTACTAATGAAAAACAGACCAAAAGAGTGGATCAAAATAATTTCTTCCTTTTTTACATTAAACAGGCTATAGATCTTTCTAAATCTCAATTTAAGAGTAAGACTTACAGTAAGTTAAGCTTGGCTACTTTGCGCAATTTATTAAAAACCAGGCCAAACAAACATAAAGCCACCTGATGTGACCACATGCTAGAATTAGCTAAAAAGCCAGAACAGCTTCTGAATGTAACTTTTATATCGTTGCTGTGGTGCATCATGGGAGGTGGGAGACACCAAGTGTAGAAGATGAAGGGGGTTGTTTGTTGTTTTAAAATTAAACATTTTTCAATGAGTAAATGTGTAAAAATGTCTGTTAAATAATTTGTGGATTAGGGCATGTACAAAAAGCTTATTATAATTATTGATTGTTAGGTGAATTTAATTCCTGATTGTTTGCATGTCTGTCAGTGGTTGTGCTCAGGAGTATAAATGCCCACAAGCTGATCTTGCACAGGGTGTGTCTGTGATGGAAGTTGGAGAGTGAGGAAGCTGCTGGAGTTTGGAATTAGTGAGTTCAAATTCTGTCTATTTTCTGGTTTCACAGGCAAGGGTTAAAGGAATAGTTCACTTGAATGACTCACCTTCAAGTTGTTTCTAAACTGTATGAATTTCTTTCGTCGACTGAACGCAAAAGAAGATATTTTGCAGAATGTCGGTAATCTAACAGCTGATGGACCCCATTAACTTCCCTAGTATATTTTTCCTACTATGGAAGTCAGTGGGGTCCATCAAAATATACTTCTGTGGCATAACTTCTTTGAGCTTTATTAAATTAACACTAACTACATGTCATTTGTAATATCATTTCAAGCTCTTATAGACCTGTATTACTGAACAGGTCATTACTGTATGGCACAGATAGACCTTATTTACATATGTATCTCCCACACTTTTGTTACTCTAGACAAATTAGCAACAGGGTAAATTCAATTTAATTCATTGATTTGTTTTATTTCCAGTGAGACCCTGACATGTCAGTAACCTTCAGGAAAATCAACAGCTGCCCGGATGAGAAGTCCTTCCAGGTGACAAACCTGTGATCCTTGATATGTTTAAATTCGCTTGTTCTCTTTACTGGGTCAAACCATATTCCCCAGAAACCTTATGGTGAATGTTCCCACACTTCAGTGCAGCTTGTGATCAATCAATGCAAGGCTAAGTAGAGCATAGCATCAGTTGCCTGCAGGTGTAAATCCACTGCTATTTGAGCTCAGATATATAGGGGCACCCTGAATTTAGTTACTATAACTTATGTGGTGTGCACACTAAATAGCTTTAGGGATGGTTGATCATTGGTGTTTATTTATCAGGATTAATTTTGTTTAAGTGCTGTGCTTTGTTTTAGTTGACCGTGTTTGACTCTTCTATTTGATCACTTGTGCACCTAAATGAGCATTCGCACTGATGCTTAAGTTTCCGCCTGTCCTCCGAACCACCCTGTGTGTGTGTGTGGAGATGGTCTGAAGAAGGATGCAGATAAGAGGAGTTAGAGTTTGTTTTTTTGCCCACCTGAGTACTATTGATGTCCTGTTAACCTACACTTTGTATTTCACCCCTTCATTGTTTTACAGCTGTCTGACAGTTCCAAATTCTCACAACTGACTTGATTCTAGCCAATAGCCATAGTGGCTCATCTTGGAATTGACTGAGACCTAAATTTGATCAAAGAACAAAGTGACACTACCTGTCTCTACCAACTTCACCAAACCTTGGAGGGGTTTGAGAATAGGTGTGATACTTCTTGGAAATTCTCTTCTGTGCAATCTTTCTTTTGAATTTTATACAAATTCTAACTGAAATGTGATGCATCTTCCTCTAGGTGAGCTGGGTGTGTGGTTGTTCCCCCTTCAGAATGGAAGTCCACATGTTAACCCTACCGTCCACCTTGAGGCTCATGGTATATAATTTCAAGTTCTTCTAACCTTGTTTGACCTTTTAATGGCAGCTGTTACATCAGCTCACAGCTGTGTCTTAGTTACACCACAATCAGAATGTTGTAAGAGTATTTCAGGCAAGAATGTAGTTGTTTAAAGATTAAACCTTTGGTTTATTTATAAAGAGAGCGCCTATTTGAAAATTTGATCTGACGTTTTCGGAGTTGTGAGAACCAGGCAATCGGACGCTTGGCGCTCATGTACCCCGCCGAGAACAGCCTTTCCTCGGCTAGTTTTGCTAACGTTTGCCACTGGCTCAGATGTCTCTAGTCTAGTGGTTTAACATGAGATATAAATCGTCTTGTGTATATCTAACGGGCTATTTATTTATTTATTTATTTATTTTATTTGTCTCATTAATCTATAATTTGTTCCCTGGCAAAACGTTAAGCTGAGGGCAAAGTGAAGTTTCATAGCTTTATTTAGTCTATTTAACTTTAACGTTGTAGCCTGGAGAGCTGACTTTTGTTTGACTGAATCGTTTGCTTTATTATTGTATAGCTTCTTATACCTTTTAGGCTACTTATACTTTTATAATGGTTATTATTGATCATTAAAACTGACATTTAACAAAAAAAGGTTATGTCATTTTATTTTATATATTTAAAACATATAAAATGTTTTATTATAGCCTACATGTTGCCTACATTCTCTTCACATGTACATATATAATAAAGTAAAATGACACAACCCTGTCTCTTTTTGCTAAATGTTATTTTTAATGATCAATATTATAATGTTTTTTTATTCATCAAGAGTCAGGGTTGTGTTTTATATTTTGTGTTGTTATAAATATGCAGTGAAGATAATCAATTGCGTTGCCTGAACCACATTTGTGTGGCCATTATGTTTAAGATTTTTTTTAAATGAAAATGAAAAGAGGCAGAGTGGTGGTTTATAACATATTTTTTTTGATTTGTAGCCTAGATATACATAAAGAGATAACCAGAGTAGCCAGAGCGAGCTGAGTGACGCTATCAAGTACGCCGCTGTTCCATTTCAGAATTATCGGACTTGCGTCCTCCCGTCCTAGGGAGTTCGTTCTCCTGAGTCGAACTTGTCAAGTCCGAACTACCAAGGACTCAAGTCCTAACTTTGCGTACTTGGTATAGAGAAACGGCTTCAGTCTTGGTCCGTTCTCCGTTGTATTTAGGTGTGTGTGTGAGAACCTTCTGCCTGTCTGTACCTGTTTGAATTATATTATTAGTAAATGTTTTGCATTGGAACTTTTGACTCCTCATGTTCTTCTGCCTGCACCGCACCCTGACACCAACGATGTGTGAATATGAGGAATTAGTTAATTGCTTTTTTATTGTCACTGGAAAAGGGTGAGTAACATTCAGCTACATCCCACACAAAGCTTGAATGGTGTTTATCCCACAGCTCTTCAGAATTAGTGATTTGAATCTGAACCATTTCTAATAAGGTCTTTGTATCCCTAACAGGTCTAAAGGGACTTGTTTTATTTTAGCCCTAATCGTTTGAGTTCTTTGGATTTGTGCAATTTATTTAATTTATTTATTTATTTATTTTACAAATACACATTATTTGAACATTGAATTAAGAACTTTTTTGTTCTTAATATTGAACCATTTAATAGTTTGCCCTGTAGGCATATACAAGCACATCATTTATTGACTGTCGTAAATTAAATTTCTGTTTAATACTCCTGAAATTGTTGCTTTTGTATTTATGTCTTCACCTTCACCTCATGTATCCAGTTTAAGACTTGTTTTTCTGTCCATTGTCTCAATGGCCCCTTTTTTTTGTGTGTTCCCCATCCCTTGTATTTCTGACTGCTCTTCGCTCTTGTCTTTACATTTTTTTTCTAAGCCTATTTTTTTGTTGCTTTTTGTGTTTATGATTTAATGTCTTCTATACATCTTTCATTTATGTTCCTTACCCTCTTAGCCAT
>NW_028156002.1:0-5000 GCF_963993115.1 Abramis brama | reverse complement strand
AGCTGTATGCTTTAAAGGGTTAATTAACCCAAAAATTTTAATTGTCATAATTTACCCACCTTCTTCGTTCAAAACCTGTATGAATTTCTTTTGTGGAACATAAAAGAAGATATTGTGAAGAATGTCTGTGTTTTTGTCCATGCAATGAAAGTCAGTGGGGTCCAAATTCCAATGCTGTTTTAGGGTGTGTTCACACATGGCAGGTTTGGTTAGATTAAAACGAACCCTGGTGCGATTGCTCTGTTTGAATAAGTGCGGTTCATTTGAATAAGTGTGAACGCTGCCATCCGAACCCTGGTGACACCAACAGGAGACCCCTGAAAAGATGAGTCTCTGTCCACTTCCAAATGAACTCTGGGGTGGTTCGACTAAAATATGAACGCAACGTGGACCAAAGACATCTAGTCGAACCAAAAACAGGACATGAAATCGCAAGATGCAACCCTTAAAAGGACAGAATGCTCAAGAATACCTGGTTCTTTTCGTCACAGGAGTTTAGTTCGGTACAGGCGTCAGAACCGTGTCTCCTTGCAGCAGATCCTTGTTTGTATAAAATTAATTCCTGCCACGGTTTAATGCGAGTTCCGTACAATTACATGTTACTCTGATAGATTGACCAATGCTGCCTGGTAAAATGCAATGGCTGTTTTCAAAGTTATTGGTTTGATTAACTTGTTGTGCGTAGCATGCGGTGACAATGGTGGATGCACAAAGTTTAATATTATGCTTTTTCAAAAAAAGATGAGCGAGATAGAGAAAAAGAGCGATGTACATCTGATCCTACTTCACCTTTCCACGAGGAGAGAGCGAGTGAAGCGCCACCTGAGGCTTCCCATTTCCAGGACACGCATATTTCATCACTGAACTGCAGTAGTGAGGGTGCCGTTTTCTGCCGTCCTGGTTTGCTTTCTGTGAAGTTTATGTAACACGTCACAAAAAAATGAAACGAAACTCAGCGTATAGGCTACTAGCAAGCTCTTGCGTGCCATCTGAACTCTTGTTTTGGGTTGGTGCATAGTTCGTCTCTTCTTCTGCTCTTTTTCCTGTTTTGGGAGTTAGCAAACAGCGTTGCATTACCACGCTCATTTAATTGAGGGTTATTAAATGATGACAGAATTTATTTATTAGGTCAGCTGTCCCTTTAAAAAGAGTACATTTTTAGATATATGCAAATACAACTAAAACAACAATTAGAAAAACAACTCTAGGTTAAGTAGTCAGCCTTACTAATCAACTAGTTGGTTGTTGAATGACTTGACCATCCTGACCCATTCTTCTGAGCTCGACTCATTTGGATAAAATGAGTACTTTATTGTACATAAATAAATATTACTGAACTTAAACTTAGATTTATACACTCCATTTTTCCTCAGCACACTTACAAACTACACATTTTTCCCAGGCTCAAAAAAGTTATTTCGGAGATACTCGTTACAAGTGTCTAAAAAGTGAACGGGAGCTGAGTCATTCAGAAAGATTTACAGAGCTGGTAAGTTAACAAAAGGATAACAAATCATTTAACAGAGTCTCGTCTATCTCACAGTTACTCCTAACAACGGTCTATGCTGTCGTTCAGTGTTCTCTGAAGACACTGCGCTGAAGAACATTGACTTGATGTAACGGTAATGAGATTATTGCAGGAGCGAGACTGTCAACAAGCAGGTTTTGAGTCAGACTCTCCTGCTGCACTTCACAGCTTCACTGTTTTTCATTCATGCTTTTTTATCTTTTACAGACAATAGACTTCAGTCAGAATAGACGGCATAACTAATTTGGCACAAAAAAGAGGCAGTTTGGCAATGTATTAGTATTATCCACATATTTCACCACTGGAAAGATGAATGTGTATTTAATTTGGGTCATTTATGTAGTTGAAATGTGAAATTATTTTAGAAGTTGGTGCCTTCTAGACTGAGAAAAGCCTTAAAATGTATCTTTGGCTCATGTGGATGAAAGACAACAACTCCCAGAATGCACTTGCTTCGCTGCTCTACGAGGACACTCCCAAGCCACGCCTACCGGTTACAGAGGGCAGTATCGGGAGAAATGATACAACTAGGCTACTAGTCGACTCGAAACTGAAAAGACGGTGTTTTATCGTGAGATCCCCCTATGGGCGGGTTGAACACATGCGGAACGAGCTCCTCCTACTGGCTGGAGTCTCTCGCCTCTGGACAAAAAAGCCTCTGATGACGCAAAATGATGATTTTTGCGTCATCTGAGGTTTTTTTCCAGACACACAATACAGAAATCTGTCGTCTCAGGGGGACGAGGGAGGGAAGCACGGTCATTCGAAAATACTACCGGGTTTCTACTGACACAAAGCTTAATGATAATCGGTGAAATATCCCTTTAATGATGATAGGTGTGATTTGATTTTGATTTGGATGCTCATGTTTTGACACTGGGAATATGGTAGAGCTGTCCCTGACCAAAGATTTATCTAATCGACTGGTAGTAATTCATTTAAGCCATTAATTGACTAGTCGCATGTATATGATATTGATTTAATTGCTTAAATATATAGGGGTGGTATCAAAAAAAAAAAGGTCTGCATAAAACTGCAGCACACGGGCAGAAGCATTGATTTTGAATGTGTTGGAAAAAAACAGAAAGGAGACTCTCTGAACATTTTAATTTATTTATAAACCAGTATTTTATGAGTGTTAGCTGCAAAGAAACTTGACGACACTGACTCTCATCTCTGCAGTATAGTGGAGAAATGCACGTTAAGTTAAACTAAAGCGTGGTACTGATTTCGCTTTCACACTCCGCATGAACATCTATCTAGGTTAACAGTACAGCGAGCTGCTGTGTAAAGTGGCTAACATTAGGCTAGTACTTGCATGTTTCAAAAGATAAGCCATATATGAGGTTGATATTGTATTTTCTGCTGGACATAATTACCACATGGACCAGCTGTGTTAACGACCTGCGACCAACCGACTAATACATATTTGGTCGACTAAGCTTAGTCATCGACTAACGTTTGGTAGATTATTCGGGGACAGCTCTAGAATATGGGATAGGAGAAGCATTTTCAAAGTAAAGCCTATAGTGTACTATCAGCTGATTTAATGTGTTTTCTCCTCACTCATGTTCTTTCTCCAGGTGGCAGAGACAAGCGCGGAGGTCCGGTTTTAACATTCCCATCACGAACTAACCACGACCGAATACGACACGAAGATCTCCGCAGACTCATCGCCTACCTCGCCGGCATCCCTAGGTATTGACACACTCGCTTGACACATTCCCAGGATGCACCTGCTGGGCATTGTTGACTGCTGTTCCGTCACTAACCGTTCAACTAGATTGGATGCGGTGAATTGTGCAGTGAATGTGCCAGCGGTCCTGCTGCTCGCCGCTGTGATGTGTTCTTTCCCTCATCGTCAGGCGCATTGATCTGTAATTGACCTGTGAACTAGGGATGCTGTGTGATCTTTTGTTGTGCTTATAAAAACTGAATGAGGCAGGCCAAGTCCGCCCTCCAGTTCAATTCCTCTAAACGGCTCTGCCGAGCAGCCGAGCTCTATAAACATGTTTGTTTACGGTGCCTTTAGCATCCATTAGTCTGAGCATGAGGCGGTTACTCTGGTACTCTGGTACAGAGAAGCACTGTGACATTCAGGAGTGTTTCTTCTGCTGCGGGCAGTTTTCTTTCTAAGGGGTTGATTTGTATTACAACAAATTTTATATATCCGAAATGTTTCCTTTTTTAACATGCCTTCATAATTTATTTTTGATTCTTTTCCACATGCCAATTTTTGTTTTATTATTTTTGTCCCAGACTCAAACTTAAAAAAAATAAAAAAATCGAATTATTTATTTTGAATTATTTATTATAATTATTTATTTTTCTAATTATTTATACTAGGTTAAACTCAAACCATTCAAATAATTATTGTGAAACTTTTTTTATTTATAAATTTGTGTGATCATTTCCACTACTAACAACAATTTTGCACCTGATAAAATTGTATCATGTTAAAGTTAGTGTGTTAAAGTTGAATGTTTTGTTACAAGCAGATATTAGTGTCAGTGGATCATTTAAATTTTAGTTAGTTATGTGCCTTTGTCATTTTTATCATTTTACGTTACTTTTTTTATTTTTAAGTTTTATTTTTCAGTTAAATGCCAAGGTAACATTTCTAATTTTCCTACGTTGTCCTATGTTTTTTTCCCCCTATTATTTCAACTTATTTAAAAGTTTTAATAGTTAAGTATAACCACACTGCAGTGGATAGCATGCTTGAGATTCTTTTTTTCTTTGCATTTTTGCATAATGTGCATTTAAGCTGAAAATCAAATTATGCTAAGTTGTGAAAATATGATTTAATTGTGTGTCTAAGATGCATAAAATCCTAGCTATTAAATTAGCCGTAGAATTGTGTTCCAAACATGTTCGAAATGTCATTTCCACCACAAAATGAATGGTGAAATTATTTAAAGGGATTATTCTGGGTGAACTATCCAGATGCGGTGAAAATGACTTCTTTTCATAACTATTTAGCAAAAAACAAACAAAAAAAGGCACAATCCCCCCTGTGTTATTAATAGCAGACCGATTCAATAAAGTTGTTAAACCCATATAGCGCTTTTGCTTCTGCTTTACCCCTTCAGAATGTGTGTTAGAGAGCAGCATGGCTGATGGTTTATCATCACATCTTTAATATAACATGTTCCTCGGCGAGTAATACTGCAATGAATTTAGTCGCTCGGTACTTTTAACAGGAGGGAGGGGAATAGAAAACAGAGAGATTTAGATATGAGAGAAACGCAAGAGGGGGCGCGATGGAAAGAGTGGTTGGTGGGAAAGGCAGCGTGGGCTCGATCAAGAACCTTCCGCAGTTCAGCCACTGCCAACGGCTCTTCCTCCTCCTCATCATCCTCACACACAAACTCTGTCCCCTGCACCCACACACTCACACCAGAGAGAGAGAGAGGTCTCCACAGTTACAAAGCAAATCCCCTAGAGATAAAAAAGAGAAGCGCACAAAGAT
>NW_028156003.1:0-62000 GCF_963993115.1 Abramis brama | reverse complement strand
GCATCACGTGATTACAAAGCCGTAAAACCTGTTAGCGTCAACTAGTGGCCGATTTCTTTCAAAATTCTTACAGACCTCTAGGGCCACGAGTCGAACATGCCCACCGAGTTTCGTTCCGATCGACCTTCGTTAACCTTGTCTAAGAGGTGCACAAACTTTATTGGCCTATGGCGGCATAGACATACATGGCACCTTGGACCAAAACATTGCATGCCAATTTTAAAGTCAATCGAACTAATGGTCAGGTGGTTATAGCCCTTTTCATGTTTTAGTGATGTTTGGCCTGATCTCCATTTTAAATAATTATTTTAAAGGTGCCGTAGAATGCATTGATATATTTTAAATTGTTCTATGATATCTCTGAAACAGAAATGTCTTCAACAGTCAAGTAGTGGATAAAATCACTAACGTTACTTTCTGCTTGCGGTAGGGGTTGTAATGGAAATATAACATTAGTTGGAACTGCCCCCTTCTTCAGTATCAAACGATGAGCGAAACCTGCTTGATATTGTCCCAGGTTAGAAAAACTGTCAGTGGTGAAATGGGCAGAGCAAACTAACAGCTTTGAATTAAAATGGTAAGGTATCCTGTTGTAAAAATCAACCATGCCTTTTGGCAGTTCTCTTTTGTGGGAAGGGAATGAAAAGTTCTGAAATCCGCAGCACAGCCTCGAACATAACATTTATATCCATGATCTGACATTTTCACTATTGTCCTTGCTTGCTTCTTCACAATACCTGCAGAACTTCTGATGATTCGGCTGTGCAGGTCCACGTTAACACTGCCTGGCCTAGAACATGGGCTGGTATATGCAAATTGGGGGGGTATAAATATGAATGATCCCGACTCCAACGTCACAGTCGGTGTTATGCTGTAATTCACTCATTTTTCAGCGGTCTTTTGCAAACAGGAGATTTACACATGAAGGAGGAAACAATGGTGTTTGAGGCTCACGGTATGTCAGTTCCTTGTCCAGAACTCTTACCATTCAACTATGCCAAGATAAATACAGTTTTCAATTGTATGGCACCTTTAAAATAGTTGATTAGTAATATAATGCTTACTTGTAGTCTGAAATGGCTTTAACAAAAGAAGAAAAATATTCTTAGATGTCTGTTCATTCTAATCATGTACAAATAAAGTAGCACAGTAAGATTACATTTATTTGAATGCATTAGTGGGTGTGTGATTGCGCTGTGTGTGCAGCTTATCAATATTAAAAGTGAAGGTGTAGTTGATATCTTTGTTGATAATATCTGTAGTAATCAGAAAAAAACAATTAAGAAATAAAGAATTAAAATTACAAATAATATTCTGTTAAGATATGAGTTACAATAACATGATTTGCAATAGTAATAATATCAATACTATATGCACAATACACAAAGATTAGACTCTCAGGTCTGTGTCTTTCAAAAACATTAGTATTGCAGCCAATGTGAGTCTGTGGGATTTATAAACAGACAAAATATGATTTGAAATGTTATTTTAATGATTTTATAAAGTTTAAACAATATTTCAAATGGAAACTAACTGGAAAATAATATTTTAGTAAGCAGAATGAAGCAATGAGTGGTCTTCTGGTGGTTAAAATGTAAATGAAAACAATAATACTTAAACAATAATACTTAATACAGTAACCATGCTTCAACACACACATGCAAACACATTTGGTTGTAGATGTAGATATTTTAAATTAAAGATAGGTAACAAAATGATAATTGCAAATCTCCTCCGTATAACACCATTTTCAGATTTCAAATTAATCACTGAGAAGCAGAATTGTTCAAACTGAGAGCTCAGTACAAATGAAGTGATAAACTGACAAAACATGATTGTGTTATAATAGGTGATTTTCATGCAAGCAATTTTATATAGTCTAAAAATGTATGCAAAAGCACAGGTAAAAATATTTTTATAAGTAGAATGTCCTGCAGAGGGCAGTAGAAGACCACTAATTGACTCACTTTCATTTGAAAGACTTTTTTATCCACCAGTAAAACAAAGCAGTTTTACCATGTTCTTTCCATTAAGCATGCTTACACACACAGACACACACAGACACACACACACAAAGACAAATATGTTTTCAATGTTTTTGGGATGTTATTGTGAAAATATCTTTTAATGGTCTAACCATTTTCACATATTTCTTTGTGATCTGTATTATCAGTAATAATAATAATAAATAGCTTTAAGCATTTGCTTGTTGGCCAAAGCTGAAAGCTGATAAAAAGATTAATACTATGTCTAATACTGCTGCTCCCTCTAGTTGACAACAGTGGAATTACAGCCTCCATCTTACAATTGAAGTGAATGAATGGGAATTAGTTTTTTCACTTATATCTCGGGAACCAGATGGCGAAAAATTCTAAACCTCAGAGCATAGATAGTGCTTGAGGAGCCCTGTTGAATGAGACCATCACAGTGTTTTTGGGCGATTGGGGCCGGGAGCTATGACCATTCAAAGGCATGTCTTTTGGAGCAGTTTTCTCTGGAATGCCGAGGGCAAATTACACCACATTTGAATCGAAGCTAGCCAAGGATGGGCCCTTTCCAATGAGCCCTCACACAAGGTTCGGGGTGATCTGGTTCGGGAGTTACGGCCGTTCAAAGTCGGGGGTCCCGCGGACTAGCGTTCCGTGGGGGGGGCGCGCTCCCGAGGCCCGCGACGCTACGTTTCGATCAAGAGCCCGGAGAGGTCCTTACCATCAAAATTTGAGCGCGCGGCCACTTTCCGTTTTCGAGTTATGAGTGAATTTGTACTGGGGGGGCGTGGCCTAAATGGCGGACAAGGTTTTACTTTCGTTTTCTAAATGTAAAACAATTGTCAATAGTAACACTCCAATAGATGCATTTTGACAAAATGTGATTGTAAATGTTAAAATAATGATTTTATAAAGTATAAATATGAATTATATAACAATATTAGGGAGTAGTATGATGAAATGACAGCAGGGGGCAGTACAATACCACTTATTGGCTTAATATGCCATGTTATATCATTTTTACCTTTTTAACTGTTATAGAGGCAAATTTTGTCCGATCTGTCTGAAATTTTTCATGCTTGTTAAGAGTAACATGTTCTGACTAGATCTGAAAGATATTTAAAAGATATAGGCTTTTGGGGACACTTGGTCAAGGCTACATATTAAAGTGACCCTATTATAGCCATCCAAATGAAGAAGTTATACTTTTTCTGATAATTATTGATCTAGAGAGTCCAGAGAATTGTACTGCACTAGATTTGAATATTATGATTTGAAAATTATAAGATCATAAATGGAAAACACCATTTACAGCCAATACAGGCAATTTACCATAGAATATATATTGTTTTAAAGCTTTTTAACAGTTATAGCGCCACCTATGGTCCAATCTCCATAAAAATTCCCATGCTTCTTTAGCATGTTATGTCACATGTGCTCATCAATTTTTGTAAAGTTCTGAGTTTTTATTTATGATTTATAAACGTTTGAGTGTATTTTGACACGCCCATTTTCTAAATGATCATGTTATAGCCAAACAAAAGCAAAATTTTCTTCTTTTTTTCGATAATTATTGATCTAGAGAGTCCAGAGAATTGCCCTAGACTGGTCTGGTTCCGATCGGGCGAAAAACCTAGGACTAGTTCGCAAAAGTAGGTTTTTAACATGTTCACGAATATTTAATGAACGGTTTGATTGACAGCAATGGTTCTTGAGGCAAAGTTGTTCAGCATGAGTAGATCTATCAAATGATATGCATAATGTGACTATAAGTGTAACACCACGTGATTACAGAGCCATAAAACTCGTTAGCGCCAACTAGTGGCCGATTTCTTTCAAAAATTTTACAGACCTCTAGGGCCATGAGTCGAACATGCCCACCGAGTTTCGTTCCAATCGGCCTCCGTTAACCTTGTCTAATAGGTGCTCGACTTCATTGGCCAATGGCGGCCATGTTTTTTGAGATACGCCAATGTCCTCATAGACATACATGGCACCTTGGACCAAGACACTGCATACCAATTTTCAAGTCAATCAGACTAACAGTCAGGTGGTTATAGCCCTTTTCATGTTTCTTTCATGTTATAGCGCCACCTAGTGTTTAATCGTTGTGATTTTTTTACTGTGACCCCAGATTGAACTCCTACATATGTGTACCAAGTTTGGTGAAGCTATCTCATTTACTTTTTGAGTTATAGCCATTTTAGTAAAATAGGCTCCTCCCACAACGTTCATTTTGAGCCCCCTAGCGACTTTGAATCGAAATATCGACGTTTTTTCGATAATTATTGATCTTCAGACTCCAGAGAACATTTCTGCACTGGTTTGGTTCCGATCGGGCGAAAAACCTAGGACTAGTTTGCAAAAGTAGGTTTTTGACAAAATTCAAAATGGCGGAAAAATTTGCATACCGGAAATGAAATCGGAGATATACGTTTTGTTCGCCATGAGGTCTGGATTCCATTGATATAAGACACTTGAGTCTAGGACATACGGTCTAGGAGTTATGACCAGTTTCGCGCGTTTGGTCGCTATAGCGCCACCTATGGGCCAATCGGGGTCATACTCTCTGAACCTTTCCTCGATTTTTGTACTACCATCTGACAAAGTTTCAAGTCTCCAGCACTTACGGTTTGGGCTGCACGATGCGTTTTAGCGGAGAAGAATAATAATAATAATAATTAAAGCTGCAAGCAGCATTTATCGGGGTTCAAGCAATTAAGGCCTTTAAGGCCTTAAAGCACAAAAGCATAAAAAGTTATTAAGTTTTATTTAGCAAGCATGTAACCACTGACATCATAGATGGAAAAGATCATGTTCTAGCATGATTTACCATGATATACCACATTCTAAAATGATTTACCATAGTTCATCATGATTTATGATGGTTTACCATGATTTACCCTGTTCTAGCATAGTTTACCATGATTTACCATGTTCTAGCATGATATACCACGTTCTAGAATGATTTACTAGGATTCTTACATGATTTACCTTGATACACCACATTCTACTATTATTTACTATGACTTACCATGTTTCTAGCGTGATTTACCATGATTTACCACATTACTAGCAATTATGTGAAGTGTCAGTGCAAATGAAGTGATAAACACTGACAAAATATGATTGTGTTATAATAGTTATTGTTATACAAGTGATTTTTTTTGTGTCTACTCTAAATATGAATGAATCCAAAAGCACATGTGAAAAGACTTCATTAATAAGTAGAATGGCCAGCAGAAGCCAGTAGAAGACCACTTATTGGCTCACTTTCACTTTAAACTTCATGATTTGCACCAGTTTTCTGCACTAAATCAAACCAGTCTTTCCATGTTAACTCAATAATGCATGCTTACACACACACACACACACAAATATGTTTTTTGGATATGTTATTGAGAAAATATATTTAATTGTATAAAAATAGGCATTTCTTTGTGATCTAATAATATAAAACTATGTTACCAGTATAGGGCTGTAAAGATTCCTCGATTATAGTCAAGTACTCGATTTAAAAAAATCCTTGATTGCAATTTACCCCTCGAGTAATTGGCAAAATACTGAAAGTGGTGCATTCCACAGATGAGAATCCAACAACCGCAGAATTACAGTTTTCTAGGACAACGCGATATTTAAACAGGGCTCCAGACTAACTTTTTTTACTAGGAGCGCTGTAGCCCCTGACTGAAAATTTAGGGGCACACCTTAAATCAACTTGCAATGCAATTATTCAAATTTCCCCCAAAATAACTACTGACAAATTATTTATTTATTATTTAATAATAAATAGACTTAATGTACAGATATTACAATGTGCAGTTTTATTTTAAGTTCACAGGCACCAGACTAACATCTGAGGGCAGCGGCACCGCAGACACTGAGTTTTACAAAAAAATATCTGGTAGCACTGGGGCTGACAATAAAGCACTAAGCTTAGTTTAGGGTGTAGATGAAATTAACTTTAATTATTATCATTCATAATGTCTTAATATTAATTAAAAAGCAAACCGAGTGAAATAAATTATATTAGGGAGTGAAAATAGCCAATAAGCATCCTACTGTTTACAATGGTAATTTATTTATTTTATTATTTTTAAATAAGTGTATAAATAAGAGTTTAAATAAGACCATTTTTGAAGGATGAACAAAAAAAATGTGTTGGTCATCACATTAAAAATAACATTTCTATATGATAGTTTTGAAGTGCTGGAAAAAGATGAGTAGCCTAACAGTTAGTACTTGTAAGCGTTTGACTATTTCTGTCACATTATGGTTACAGTTACTACATTAAATCCATGGTGAATGTCGCTGATTTGTGGTCTGAAAGCCCAGTGTTTCTCCTGGTTTCCACATCAGCGCTGTTTGATCTGATATCTGATTATGTTATTAATTCTGAGGCGAATTCAATGGATTTCTTCACTGGATCTCCAGAGTCTGGATCTCCTAGTAACAGTGTCGCGTGATCGAGATCGGCCCGCGACTGGCAAGTTCGGGCTGCTGCGCTCATAGGCTGCGCCATAGATATCATATATAAACGCGTTTATATATTATATCTATGGGCTGCGCTGTCTATTATTGATTCAAACTAATAAACGGTCTGTGAAGCATAAAGGAGTAAGTTAGCGCATTTTCGTTCCGCTTTCATTTTGTTTGGATTCGCTGCTCGGCAACGTTGTGGTCGCGCCAGCGCGACCTAAATAAATATTTGGTCGCACCGGCAGGAAAAATGGTCGCAAAATGCGACCAATTGGTCGCAGTCTGGAGCCCACCATGTACAGTCATAATTTAGCATAGTGCCATTGTGAAATCACAAAGGCTGTGATTCAGTTAAATAAATATATCCTCTGTTTTTTGTTTGTTTGTTTTTTTCACAGAGAAGACGCTTCAATTACATGAGTGCAGATTAGCCTACATGTTAAAATTACCTCAGCTCCGTCCACAGTAAACGCTGCTCCAAGCAAACTCAGTCTCTGCAGTGCTGTTTGTTTAGGTTTCCAATGACGTGCAAATATGGGAACGCAAGTCGGACGCAGTTTGTGTTTCATAGTTGCACTGTTATCATTTGTGGAGCACATCTGGGTTTCTCAAACTGCTGTTCATCGCAATTTCAAAATAAAAGTTTAAACATTGCGATTTCAAAATATAAGTTTAAACTCTTGCTCTGAGTTTGCGTGTTTTGATGTGCACATGTTCTCGTTCAAGAAATTACAGTGACTGTAGCATTTCTATCGTACAGAAGTGGCCAAATATTAAAGGTTAAGTTGACATTTGAATTAATTGTTTGGACAATATTAAACAAGGATTTGATAATGCCAGGCTTAGTGTAACAACAACCAGGCCGCTGGCGCCCTCTGCAGGCATTTGTTATTTATGTACATAAGTTATGTTTATATTAGTTTATATAATTTATTTTACATGGGTATATTTTAACAGTGTTCTTCAGTAAAACCAATATAATTACTTACTTTGATACTTTACTTGAACCAATTATTGTGGCTTGTTATTATATATTTGTATTTTAAGTAATTTTAAAGGCTGTTGTTAACTTGAATCTATTTTTTACCACAATTTTTTTATCCGATTACTTGAATAGAATACTCGATTACTAAAATAATCGATAGCTACAGTCCAATTATAATAAAAAAGATTGCTGTTTAAAGCATTTGTTTGTTTCCCAATACTGAAAGCTAATGAAAACGTAATGTGTAATCCTACTGCTCCCTCAAGTGGACAAAAGTGGTATTATAGCTTGCATTTTACAATTGAAGTGTTTGAATGAATGAGTGAATGAATGGGAATTTGGTTTTTCACTTATATCTCGGGAACCAGAACGCGAAATATTCTGAAACTCAGAGCATAGATAGTGCTCGAGGAGCCCTGTTGAATGACACCATCACTTTGTTTTTGGGCGATTAGGGCCGGGACTTATGACTGTTCAAAGCTAGCCAACGACGGGCCCTTTCCAACGAGCTCTCACACAAGGTTCGGGGTGGTCTGGGTCAGGAGTTACGGCTGTTCAAAGTCGGGGGTCGCGCTCCCGAGGCCCGTGACGACACGTTTCGATCAAGAGCCTGGAGAGGACCTTACCATCAAAATTTGAGCGCGCAACGACTTTCCGTTTTCGAGTTATGAGTGAATTTGTATTCGGGGGCGTGGCTTAAATGCCCGTTTTACTTTCGTTTTCCATTTCTATATCTCAGTGACACAATTGTCAATCACAATTGTGACACAATACTCCAATAGATGAGTTTTGACAAAATGTCATTGTAAATGCTAAAATAATGATTTTATAAAGTCTAAATATGAATTATATAACAATATTAGGCAGCAGTATGATGAAATGACAGCAGGGGGCAGTAAAATACCACTTATTGGCTTAATATGACGTTATATCATTTTCACCTTTTTAACTGTTATAGAGGCAAATTTTGTCTGATCTGTCTGAAATTTTTCATGCTTATTAAGAGTAATTTCATGTTCTGACTTGTTTTTAAGAATATAGCATTCATTTAAAAGATATAGGCTTTTGGGACACTTGGTCAAAGCAATTTACCATAGGAAATATATGGTTTTCAAAGCTTTTTAACAGTTATAGCGCCACCTATAGTCCGATCTTCATGACATTTTGCATGCTTGTTAATGATGTTATGTTACATATGCTCACCAATTATTGTGAAGTTCTGAGTTTTCGTTTAGGATTTATAGGCTTTTGAGTGTTTTTTTGTCCCTCCCCTTTCCTAAATGACCCTGTTACAGCCAGGCAAATGCAAAAGTTCAACTTTTTTTCGATAATTATTGATCTAGAGAGTCCAGAGAATTGTCCTAGACTGGTCTGGTTCCGATTGGGCGAAAAACCAGGGACTAGTTCGCAAAAGTAGGTTTTTAACATGTTCGCAAATATTTAATGAACGGTTTGATTGACAGCAATGGTTCTAGAGGCAAAGTTGTTCAGCATGAGGAGATCTATCAAATGATATGCATTTTCTGATGAAATTTGTAACACCACGTGATTACAGAGCCTTAAAACTCGTTAGCGCCAACTAGTGTCCGATTTCTTTCAAAATTTTTACAGACCTCTATGGCCTTGAGCCAAACATGCCTACTGAGTTTTGTTCCGATCGGACTCCATTAACCTTGTCTAATAGGTGGTCAAACTTCATTGGCTGATGGCGGCCATGTTTTTTGAGATACGCCAATGTCCTCATAGACATACATGGCAGCTTGGACAAAGACACTGCATACCAAATTTCAAGTCATTCGGACAAAAAGTCCAGTGTTTATATGTTTCTTTCATGTTATAGCGCCACCATGTGGCCAATCGACGCGATTTTTTTAGTGTGACCCCAGACTGACCTCCTACACATGTGTATCTAGATTGGTGAAGGCAGCTAATTTACTTCTCGAGTTATAGCCATTTTAGTAAAACAGGCTCCTCCCACAACGTTAATTTTGCGTCTGCTAGCAACCGTGAATGGAAATTTCCACTTTTTTTTTCGATAATTATTAATAATCAGACTCTAAAGAACATTTCTGCACTTGTTTGGTTCCGATCGGGCGAAAAACCACAGACTACTTTGCAAAAGTAGGTTTTTGACAAAATTCAAAATGGCGGAAAAATTTGCATACCGGAAATGAAATCGGAGATATACGTTTTGCCCGTCTTGAGCCAAGGATTACAGTGATATAAGACACTTGAGTCTACGACAAACCGTCTAGGAGTAATTAGCGATTTCGTACTTTTGCTTACTATAGCGCCACCTATTGGCCAATCGGGGTCATAATTTGATAACTTCTCCTCGATTTTTGTACTACCATCTGGCAAAGTTTCAAGTCTCCAGCACTTACGGTTTGGGCTGCACGATGCGTTTTACAGGAGAATAATAATAATAAAAATCAGGACAATTACAATAGGGTTTCAGCACTTCGTGCTTGAACCCCTAATAATAAAAATCAGTACAATTACAATAGGTGTTCAGCACTTCGTGCTTGAACCCCTAATAATAATAAAAATCAGTACAATTACAATAGGTGTTCAGCACTTCGTGCTTGAACCCCTAATAAAAATCAGGGCAATTACAATAGGGTTTCAGCACTTCGTGCTTGAACCCCTAATAAGAAACGGAACAGATACAATAGGTGCCTCCGCACCTTCGGTGCTTGGCCCCTAATAATAAGAAACGGAACAGATACAATAGGTGCCTCCGCACCTTCGGTGCTTGGCCCCTAATAAGAAACGGAACAGATACAATAGGTGCCTCCGCACCTTCGGTGCTTGGCCCCTAATAAATATAGCTGCAAGCAGCAATTACCGGGGCCAAGCAGAATAAGACGACAAGACATGCCAACATGTCTGAAAGTGTCAGACCAACTGCAACAATGAGCAATTAAAGACATTTAAAGAGGATTTTAGGCGAAATGGCTGAAAAATCATGTAAAAAGTGATTCAAAATATGATTTAATGGATTGTCACTTTTGACCAAAAGGTGGCGCTGTTACGAAATTGATGTGGTGTGGTCAGAGTAAGGAGACAGTGACACATACAAAGTTTTGTGTCAATATGTCGAGGCATTGCAGATATAAAGCCTGAATAGTCATTTTGGCATCATGCCTCAACTTTGCTGCTGTGCTATACGAAAACAGTTTCATCAATCGACACGAAATCCATAACTTTTTGTCGGCACAGTCTGGAGATGATACGATTCGATTTTGGTGAAAATCGGACAAACGGTCTAGGAGGAGTTCGAAAAAGTAGGTTTTGAATGAAAATCAAGATGGCGGACAGGAAGTTTGGCCAAATAAGGAAAACTTGGTATCTATGTTCTCGGCTTGACCCAAGGAATCTATTAAGACCAGTGGCATTTCAATAGCCAGATGTATTCAAAAGTTATTAGCCTTTTTGGAAATTTTGTTATAACTTTTGACCACTAGGTGGCGCTGTCTTGAAATATTTTGGTTGCCTTCAGGGGATGGTGCTGATGACACAATCTGAGTTTCGTAATATTACACCAATGCATTTGTTTAGTATAGCATTTTATTTCACAAAACTGTATTGAAGTCAATGGGAATTTCATATTTTGTTCAATTATAGCGCCACCAAGAGGCTCAGTCCCACAATTTTTTTTACGTGTCCTCAGAGTGAGCCCATACATATGTGTGTCAATTTTGGTGAAAATATCTCAATTCGCTTCGGAGTTATAGACATTTATATGAAAAAACACGAAAAAAATGACTGACACATGACTTTGATTGGAAATTAGTACCCCTAAACATCAATATTTTCGCATTTGGGCATTGGCGTATAGCTATCGACCTATGTTTCCAAACTTCTGACGGTGGTTTCGTCTCGATCGGACTAGCGGTTTCAAAGATATAGCCAAATGTTTTTTAAGCGCTAAATCACAACGCTACACAAACCGTAAGGCGAAACCTAGCATGTTTGGTATCGTAGGACTCGGCAACGATTCAGGAGTCTAAAAAGATGAGTTTCGTGAAAATAAGTCGACCACACCCAAAGTTATAAGCATTTGGAAAAAAAAATTCACCACTAGGTGGCGCTGTTTCAAAACTTCTCAGGCTCATTCAGGGCATTGTGCTGATGACCCATACCACGTTTCGTAACAATCCGTTCATGCGTTCATAAAATACAGAATTTTAGCACAAAATTCAAAATGGCCGACAGCCAAAATGACCGATATGGTCAAATTGGATATCAGTCGACTCGGCATGTTGCCCTGAATCTAACGAGACCAATTGTATGATTTTTGGACAAACTGTTCAGAAGTTATAAGCAAAAATAGCCATTTTTCATATCTCCGGACCAGTAGGTGGCGCTGCGCCGAAACACAGCATGTAGCCTCAGGTCATGCTTGTGAGTACAAGTACCAAGTTTGGTCTGAATACGATAAACCGTTGCGGAGATACGGCCTTACGACTGTTTTTGCTAGCGCTACGTAAAATGTATTTGTGCGTTTATTGAAAACGGTTTGACAAATCCATTTGAATTCCATAACTTTTTGTCAGCACTACCTGAAGATGATCTGGTTCAATTTTCGTGCAAATCGGACAAACCGTCTAGGACGAGTTCGAAAAAGTAGCTTTTTTTGAAAATTCAAGATGGCGGCCATATTTTTATGACGGCAAATGACGTCATAGGGTGCAATCGAATCGCCATGAGCTCAGGAATCAGAGGAAAAAAGAATTTCGCTGATTGGCCTTACGGTTCAAAAGTTATTAGCAAAATAAAAGTGAAACTTTGGACAGGTGGTGGCGCTAGAGGGAATGACTTAGAAACACCAAAATTGGTGTATTTAATGTTGAGACGGTCCTCTATCAGAATGTCAAACCAAAACAACTTTCCCGCAATCGGTTCTATGGGCTGCCATAGACTCCCATGGCGGAAGAATAATAATAATAATAAATATAGCTGCAAGCAGCAATTATCGGGGCCAAGCGCAAGCAGATGACAGGATATGCCAACATGGCTGAAGGTGTCAGACCAACTGCAACAATGAGCAATTAAAGACATTTAGAGAGGATTTTAGGCGAAATGGCTGAAAAATCATATAAAAAGTAATTCAGAATATGATTTAATGGATTATCACTTTCGACCAATAGGTGGAGCAGTTACAAAACTGATGTGATGTGGTCAGAGTGAAGTGACAATGACATATACAAAGTTTGGTGTCAATATTTCAAGGGATTTCAGAGATAAAGCCTGAATAGTGCTTTTGGCATCATGCCTCAACTTTGCTGCTGCGCTATACGAAAACGGTTTCGTCTATCGACACGAAATCCATAACTTTTAGTCGGCACAGTCTGGAGATGATACGATTCGATTTTGGTGAAAATCGGACAAACGGTCTAGGAGGAGTTCGAAAAAGTAGGTTTTGAATGAAAATCAAGATGGCGGACAGGAAGTTTTGCCAAATAAGGAAAACTTGGTATCTATGTTCTCGGCTTGACCCAGGGAATCTATTAAGACCAGTGGCATTTCAATAGCCAGATTTATTCAAAAGTTATTAGCCTTTTTGAAAATTTTGTTATAACTTTTGACCACTAGGTGGCGCTGTCTCGAAATATTTTGGGTACCTTCAGGGGATGGAGCTGATGGCACATTCTGAGTTTCGTAATATTACACCAATGCATTTGTTTAGTATAGCATTTTATTTCACAAAACTGTATTGAAGTCAATGGGAATTTCATGTTTTGTTCTGTTATAGCGCCACCAAGAGGCTCAGTCACACCATTTTTTTTATGTGTCCTCAGAGTGAGCCCATGCATATGTGTGTCAATTTTGGTGAAGATATCTCAATTCGCTTCGGAGTTATAGACATTTATATGAAAAAACACGTAAAAAATGACTGACACATGACTTTGATTGGATTTTACTACCCCTAAATATCAATATTTTCGCATTTGGGCATTAGCATATAGCTATCGACCTATGTTTCCAAACTTCTGAAGGTGGTTTCGTCTCGATCGGACAAGCGGTTTCAAAGATATAGCCAAATGTTTTTTAAGCGCTAAATCACAATGCTACACAAACCATAAGGCGAAACCTAACATGTTTGGTATCGTTGGACTCGGCAACGATTCAGGAGTCTAAAGAGATGAGTCCTGTGAAAATAAGTCGACCACACCCAAAGTTATAAGCATTTGGAAGCATTTGGGGAAAAAAATTCACCACTAGATGGCACTGTTTCGAAACTTCTCAGGCTCCTTCAGGACATCGTGCTGATGACCCATACCGAGTTTCGTAACGATAGGTTCATGCATTCCTAAAATACAGCATTTTAGCACATAATTCAAAATGGCCGACAGCCAAAATGGCTGATTGGGGAAAATTGGATATCAGTCGACTCAGCATGACGCCCTGAATCTAACGAGACCACTTTTATGATTTTTGGACAAACCATTCAGAAGTTATAAGCAAAAATAGCCATTTTTCATATCTCCGGACCAGTAGGTGGCACTGTGCCGAAACGCAGCATGTTGCCTCAGGTCATGCTTGTGATGAGATGTACCAAGTTTGGTCTGAATATGATAAAGTGTTGAGGAGATACTGGCTTGTCTCTGTTTTTGCAAGCGCTACGTAAAATTTGTTTGCGCGGTATTCGAGAACGGTTTGATGAATCAACACGAATTCCATAACTTTTTGTCGGCATGGTCTGAAGATGATCTGATTCAATTTTCGTGGAAATTGGAGCAACGGCCTAGGAGGAGTTTGAAAAAGTAGGTTTTTCGGAAAATTCAAAATGGCGGAAAAATTATTATGACGAAAAATGACGTCATAGGGTGCAATCGAATCGTCATGAGCTCAGGAATCAGAGGAAAAAAGAATTTTGTTTCTAGCCCTTGTGGTTCAAAAGTTATTAGCATAAACATGACTGCAACTTTGGACAGGTGGTGGCGCTAGAGGGAATGACTTAGACACACCAAAATTGGTGTATTTAATGTTGGGACTGTCCTCTATCAGAATGTCAAACCATTACAACTTTCCCGCGATCGGTTCTATGGGCTGCCATAGACTCCCAGTCGGAAGAAGGAAGAATAATAATAATAATAATAATAATAAGAACGGGAACGAAAACAATAGGTGCCTCCGCACCTTCGGTGCTTGGCCCCTAATAATAATAATAATAATAAGAAACGGAACAGATACAATAGGTGCCTCCGCACCTTCGGTGCTTGGCCCCTAATAATAAGAAACGGAACAGATACAATAGGTGCCTCCGCACCTTCGGTGCTTGGCCCCTAAATATAGCTGCAAGCAGCAATTACCGGGGCCAAGCAGAATAAGACGACAAGACATGCCGACATGTCTGAAAGTGTCAGACCAACTGCAACAATGAGCAATTAAAGACATTTAAAGAGGATTTTAGACGAAATGGCTGAAAAATCATAGAAACAGTAATTAAAAATATGATTTAATGGATTATCACTTTCGACAAATAGGTGGCGCAGTTACAAAACTGATGTGATGTGGTCAGAGTGAGGAGACAATGACACATACAAAGTTTGGTGTCAATATGTCAAGGCATTGCAGAGATAAAGCCTGAATAGTGCTATTAGCATCATGCCTCAAATTTGCTGCTGCGCTATACGAAAACGGTTTCGTCAATTGACACGAAATCCATAACTTTTAGTCGGCACAGTCTGGGGATGATACGATTCGATTTTGGTGAAAATCGGACAAACGGTGTGGGAGGAGTTCGAAAAAGTAGGTTTTGAATGAAAATAGCATTTTATCTCACAAAACTGTATTGAAGTCAATGGGAATTTCATGTTTTGTTCTATTATAGCGCCACCAAGAGGCTCAGTCCCACAATTTTTTTTACGTGTCCTCAGAGTGAGCCCATACATATGTGTGTCAGTTTTGGTGAAAATATCTCAATTTGCTTTAGAGTTATAAACATTTATATGAAAAAACACGTAAAAAATGACTGACACATGACTTTGTTTGAATTTTACTACCCCTAAACATCAATATTTTCGCATTTGGGCATTGGCGTATAGCTATCGACCTATGTTTCCAAACTTCTGACGGTGGTTTCGTCTCGATCGGACAAGCGGTTTCGAAGATATAGCCTAATGTTTTATAAGCGCTAAATCACAACGCTACACAAACCGTAAGGCGAAACCTAGCATGTTTGGTATCGTAGGACTCGGCAAGGTTTCAGGAGTCTAATTAGATGAGTCTCGTGAAAATAAGTCGACCGCACCCAAAGTTATAAGCATTTGAAAAAAAAAATTCCCCACTAGGTGGCGCTGTTTCGAAACTTCTCACACTCCTTCAGGACATCGTGCTGATGACCCATGCCAAGTTTCGTAACAATCCGTTCATGCGTTCATAAAATACAGCATTTTAGCACATAATTCAAAATGGCCGACAGTCAAAATGGCCGATATGGTAAAATTGGATATCAGTCGACTCGGCATGTCGCCCTGAATCTAACGAGACCAATTTTATGATTTTTGGACAAACTGTTCAGAAGTTATAAGCAAAAATAGCCATTTTTCATATCTCCGGACCAGTAGGTGGCGCTGCGCCGAAACGCAGCATGTAGCCTCAGGTCATGCTTGTGATGACATGTACCAAGTTTGGTCTGAATACGATAAACCGTTGCAGAGATACAGCCTTACGACTGTTTTTGCAGGCGCTACGTAAAATTTGTTCGTGCGTTTATTGAAAACGGTTTGACGAATCAATTTGAATTCCATAACTTTTGGTCAGCACTGCCTGAAGATGATCTGGTTCAATTTTCGTGCAAATCGGACAAACCGTCTAGGACGAGTTCGAAAAAGTAGGTTTTTCGAATGAATCAAAATGGCGGCCATATTTTTATTACAGAAAATGAAGTCATAGGATGCAATCGAATCGGCATGAGCTCAGGAATCAGAGGAAAAAATAATTTTGTTGATTGGCCTTACAGTTCAAAAGTTATTAGCAAAATAAAAGTGAAACTTTGGACAGGTGGTGGCGCTAGAGGGAATGACTTAGAAACACCAAAATTGGTGTATTTAATGTTGGGACTGTGCTCTATCAGAATGTCAAACCAAAACAACTTTCCCGCAATCGGTTCTATGGGCTGCCATAGACTCCAAGAGCGGAAGAAGAAGAAGAAGAAGAAGAAGAAGAAGAATAATAATAATAAGAACGCGAACGGATACAATAGGTGCCTCCGCACCTTCGGTGCTTGGCCCCTAAATATAGCTGCAAGCAGCAATTACCGGGGCCAAGCAGAATTAGACGACAAGACATTTCGACATGTCTGAAAGTGTCAGACCAACTGCAACAATGAGCAATTAAAGACGTTTGAAGAGGATTTTAGGCAAAATGCCTGAAAAATCATAGACACAATAATTAAAAATATGATTTAATGGATTATCACTTTCGACCAATAGGTGGCGCAGTTAACAAAACTGATGTGATGTGGTCAGAGTGAAGTGACAATGACACGTACAAAGTTTGGTGTCAATATCTCAAGGCATTGCAGAGATAAAGCCTGAATAATGCTTTTAGCATCATGCCTCAACTTTGCTGCTGCGCTATACGAAAACGGTTTCGTCAATTGACACGAAATCCATAACTTTTAGTCGGCACAGTCTGGAGATGATACAATTCGATTTTGGTGAAAATCGGACAAACGGTGTGGGAGGAGTTCGAAAAAGTAGATTTTGAATGAAAATAGCATTTTATATCACAAAACTGTATTGAAGTCAATGGGAATTTCATGTTTTGTTCTATTATAGCGCCACCAAGAGGCTCAGTCCCACAATTTTTTTTACGTGTCCTCAGAGTGAGCCCATACATATGTGTGTCAGTTTTGGTGAAAATATCTCAATTTGCTTTAGAGTTATAGACATTTATATGAAAAAACACGTAAAAAATGACTGACACAAGACTTTGTTTGAATTTTACTACCCCTAAACATCAATATTTTCGCATTTGGGCATTGGCGTATAGGTATCGACCTATGTTTCCAAACTTCTGACGGAGGTTTCGTCTCGATCGGACAATCGGTTTCGAAGATATAGCCAAATGTTTTTTAAGCGCTAAATCACAACACTACACAAACCGTAAGGCGAAACCTAGCATGTTTGGTATCGTAGGACTCGGCAAGGTTTCAGGATACTAATTAGATGAGTCTCGTGAAAATAAGTCGACCACACCCAAAGTTATAAGCGTTTGAAAAAAAAAATTCACCACAAGGTGGCGCTGTTTCGAAACTTCTCACGCTCCTTCAGGACATTGTGCTGATGACCCATACCAAGTTTCGTAACAATCCGTTCATGCGTTCTTAAAATACAGCGTTTTAGCACAAAATTCAAAATGGCCGACAGTCAAAATGGCCGATATGGTAAAATTGGATATCAGTCGACTCGGCATGTTGCTCTGAATCTAACAAGACCAATTTTATGATTTTTGGACAAATTGTTCAGAAGTTATAAGCAAAAATAGCCATTTTTCATATCTCCGGACCAGTAGGTGGCGCTGCGACGAAACGCAGCATGTTGCCTCAGGTCATGCTTGGGATTACATGTACCAAGTTTGGTCTGAATACGATAAACCGTTGCGGAGATACAGCCTTACGACTGTTTTTGCAAGCACTACGTAAAATTTGTTTGTGCGTTTATCGAAAACGGTTTGACGAATCAATTTGAATTCCATAACTTTTTGTCAGCACTGCCTGAAGATGATCTGGTTCAATTTTCGTGCAAATCGGACAAACCGTCTAGGACGAGTTCGAAAAAGTAGGTTTCTCGAATGATTCAAAATGGCGGCCCTATTTTACTACGGAAAATGAAGTCATAGGATGCAATCGAATCGGCATGAGCTCAGGAATCAGAGGAAAAAATAATTTTGTTGATTGGCCTTACATTTCAAAAGTTATTAGCAAAATAAAAGTGAAACTTTGGACAGTTGGTGGCGCTAGAGGGAATGACTTAGAAACACCAAAATTGGTGTCTTTAATGTTGGGACTGTCCTCTATCAGAATGTCAAACCAAAACAACTTTCCCGCAATCGGTACTATGGGCTGCCATAGACGCCAAGTCGGAAGAAAAAAAAGAAGAATAATAATAATAAGAACGGGAACAGATACAATAGGTGCCTCCGCACCTTCGGTGCTTGGCCCCTAATAATAATAATAATAATAAGAAACGGAACAGATACAATAGGTGCCTCCGCACCTTCGGTGCTTGGCCCCTAATAATAATAAGAAACGGAACAGATACAATAGGTGCCTCCGCACCTTCGGTGCTTGGCCCCTAATAATAAGAACGGGAACAGATACAATAGGTGCCTCCGCACCTTCGGTGCTTGGCCCCTAATAAATATAGCTGCAAGCAGCAATTACCGGGGCCAAGCAGAATAAGACGACAAGACATGCCAACATGTCTGAAAGTGTCAGACCAACTGCAACAATGAGCAATTAAAGACATTTAAAGAGGATTTTAGGCGAAATGGCTGAAAAATCATGTAAAAAGTGATTCAAAATATGATTTATTGGATTGTCACTTTTGACCAAAAGGTGGCGCTGTTACGAAATTGATGTGGTGTGGTCAGAGTAAGGAGACAGTGACACATACAAAGTTTTGTGTCAATATGTCGAGGCATTGCAGATATAAAGCCTGAATAGTCATTTTGGCATCATGCCTCAAATTTGCTGCTGTGCTATACGAAAACGGTTTCATCAATCGACACGAAATCCATAACTTTTTGTCGGCACAGTCTGGAGATGATACGATTCGATTTTGGTGAAAATCGGACAAACGGTCTAGGAGGAGTTCGAAAAAGTAGGTTTTGAATGAAAATCAAGATGGCGGACAGGAAGTTTGGCCAAATAAGGAAAACTTGGTATCTATGTTCTCAGCTTGACCCAAGGAATCTATTAAGACCCGTGGCATTTCAATAGCCAGATTTATTCAAAAGTTATTAGCCTTTTTGGAAATTTTGTTATAACTTTTGACCACTAGGTGGCGCTGTCTTGAAATATTTTGGTTGCCTTCAGGGGATGGTGCTGATGACACAATCTGAGTTTCGTAATATTACACCAATGCATTTGTTTAGTATAGCATTTTATTTCACAAAACTGTATTGAAGTCAATGGGAATTTCATATTTTGTTCAATTATAGCGCCACCAAGAGGCTCAGTCCCACAATTTTTTTTACGTGTCCTCAGAGTGAGCCCATACATATGTGTGTCAATTTTGGTGAAAATATCTCAATTCGCTTCGGAGTTATAGACATTTATATGAAAAAACACGAAAAAAATGACTGACACATGACTTTGATTGGAAATTAGTACCCCTAAACATCAATATTTTCGCATTTGGGCATTGGCATTTAACTATCGACCTATGTTTCCAAACTTCTGACGGTGGTTTCGTCTCGATCGGACTAGCGGTTTCAAAGATATAGCCAAATGTTTTTTAAGCGCTAAATCACAACGCTACACAAACCGTAAGGCAAAACCTAGCATGTTTGGTATCGTAGGACTCGGCAACGATTCAGGAGTCTAAAAAGATGAGTTTCGTGAAAATAAGTCGACCACACCCAAAGTTATAAGCATTTGAAAAAAATAATTCACCACTAGGTGGCGCTGTTTCGAAACTTCTCAGGCTCATTCAGGGCATTGTGCTGATGACCCATACCACGTTTCGTAACAATCCGTTCATGCGTTCATAAAATACAGAATTTTAGCACAAAATTCAAAATGGCCGACAGCCAAAATGACCGATATGGTCAAATTGGATATCAGTCGACTCGGCATGTTGCCCTGAATCTAACGAGACCAATTGTATGATTTTTGGACAAACTGTTCAGAAGTTATAAGCAAAAATAGCCATTTTTCATATCTCCGGACCAGTAGGTGGCGCTGCGCCGAAACACAGCATGTAGCCTCAGGTCATGCTTGTGAGTACAAGTACCAAGTTTGGTCTGAATACGATAAACCGTTGCGGAGATACGGCCTTACGACTGTTTTTGCTAGCGCTACGTAAAATGTATTCGTGCGTTTATCGAAAACGGTTTGACGAATCCATTTGAATTCCATAACTTTTTGTCAGCACTACCTGAAGATGATCTGGTTCAATTTTCGTGCAAATCGGACAAACCGTCTAGGACGAGTTCGAAAAAGTAGCTTTTTTTGAAAATTCAAGATGGCGGCCATATTTTTATGACGGCAAATGACGTCATAGGGTGCAATCGAATCGCCATGAGCTCAGGAATCAGAGGGAAAAAGAATTTCGCTGATTGGCCTTACGGTTCAAAAGTTATTAGCAAAATAAATGTGAAACTTTGGACAGGTGGTGGCGCTAGAGGGAATGACTTAGAAACACCAAAATTGGTGTATTTAATGTTGAGACGGTCCTCTATCAGAATGTCAAACCAAAACAACTTTCCCGCAATCGGTTCTATGGGCTGCCATAGACTCCCATGGCGGAAGAAGAAGAAGAAGAAGAAGAAGAAGAATAAATATAGCTGCAAGCAGCAATTACCGGGGCCAAGCAGAATAAGACGACAAGACATGCCAACATGTCTGAAAGTGTCAGACCAACTGCAACAATGAGCAATTAAAGACATTTAAAGAGGATTTTAGGCGAAATGGCTGAAAAATCATGTAAAAAGTGATTCAAAATATGATTTAATGGATTGTCACTTTTGACCAAAAGGTGGCGCTGTTACGAAATTGATGTGGTGTGGTCAGAGTAAGGAGGCAGTGACACATACAAAGTTTTGTGTCAATATGTCGAGGCATTGCAGATATAAAGCCTGAATAGTCATTTTGGCATCATGCCTCAACTTTGCTGCTGTGCTATACGAAAACGGTTTCATCAATCGACACGAAATCCATAACTTTTTGTCGGCACAGTCTGGAGATGATACGATTCGATTTTGGTGAAAATCGGACAAACGGTCTAGGAGGAGTTCGAAAAAGTAGGTTTTGAATGAAAATCAAGATGGCGGACAGGAAGTTTGGCCAAATAAGGAAAACTTGGTATCTATGTTCTCGGCTTGACCCAAGGAATCTATTAAGAACCGTGGCATTTCAATAGCCAGATGTATTCAAAAGTTATTAGCCTTTTTGGAAATTTTGTTATAACTTTTGACCACTAGGTGGCGCTGTCTTGAAATATTTTGGTTGCCTTCAGGGGATGGTTCTGATGACACAATCTGAGTTTCGTAATATTACACCAATGCATTTGTTTAGTATAGCATTTTATTTCACAAAACTGTATTGAAGTCAATGGGAATTTCATATTTTGTTCAATTATAGCGCCACCAAGAGGCTCAGTCCCACAATTTTTTTTACGTGTCCTCAGAGTGAGCCCATACATATGTGTGTCAATTTTGGTGAAAATATCTCAATTCGCTTCGGAGTTATAGACATTTATATGAAAAAACACGAAAAAAATGACTGACACATGACTTTGATTGGAAATTAGTACCCCTAAACATCAATATTTTCGCATTTGGGCATTGGCGTTTAGCTATCGACCTATGTTTCCAAACTTCTGACGGTGGTTTCGTCTCGATCGGACTAGCGGTTTCAAAGATATAGCCAAATGTTTTTTAAGCGCTAAATCACAACGCTACACAAACCGTAAGGCGAAACCTAGCATGTTTGGTATCGTAGGACTCGGCAACGATTCAGGAGTCTAAAAAGATGAGTTTCGTGAAAATAAGTCGACCACACCCAAAGTTATAAGCATTTGAAAAAAAAAATTCACCACTAGGTGGCGCTGTTTCGAAACTTCTCAGGCTCATTCAGGGCATTGTGCTGATGACCCATACCACGTTTCGTAACAATCCGTTCATGCGTTCATAAAATACAGAATTTTAGCACAAAATTCAAAATGGCCGACAGCCAAAATGACCGATATGGTCAAATTGGATATCAGTCGACTCGGCATGTTGCCCTGAATCTAACGAGACCAATTGTATGATTTTTGGACAAACTGTTCAGAAGTTATAAGCAAAAATAGCCATTTTTCATATCTCCGGACCAGTAGGTGGCGCTGCGCCGAAACGCAGCATGTAGCCTCAGGTCATGCTTGTGATGACATGTACCAAGTTTGGTCTGAATCCGATAAAGCGTTGCGGAGATACGGCCTTACATCTGTTTTTGCAAGCGCTACGTAAAATTTATTCGTGGGTTTATCGAAAACTGTTAAGCGAATCAACTTGAATTCCATAACTTTTTGTCAGCATCGTCTGTAGATGATCTGGTTCAATTTTCGTGCAAATCGGACAAACCGTCTAGGACGAGTTCGAAAAAGTAGCTTTTTAGATAAATTCAAAATGGCGGCCATATTGTTATGACGGAAATGACGTCATAGGGTGCAATCGAATTGGCAAGAGCTCAGGGATCAGAGAGAAAAAGAATTTTGTTGATTGGCCTTACGGTTCAAAAGTTATTAGCAAAATAAAAGTGAAACTTTGGACAGGTGGTGGCGCTAGAGGGAATGACTTAGACACACCAAAATTGGTGTATTTAATGATGGGACTGTCCTCTATCAGAATGTCAAACCAAAACAACTTTCCCGCATTCGGTTCTATGGGCTGCCATAGACTCCCAGTTGGAAGAAGGAAGAATAATAATAATAAGAACGGGAACAGAAACAATAGGTGCCTCCGCACCTTCGGTGCTTGGCCCCTAATAATAAGAACGGGAACAGATACAATAGGTGCCTCCGCACCTTCGGTGCTTGGCCCCTAATAATAATAATAAGAAACGGAACAGATACAATAGGTGCCTCCGCACCTTCGGTGCTTGGCCCCTAATAATAAGAAACGGAACAGATACAATAGGTGCCTCCGCACCTTCGGTGCTTGGCCCCTAAATATAGCTGCAAGCAGCCATTACCGGGGCCAAGCAGAATAAGACGACAAGACATGCCAACATGTCTGAAAGTGTCAGACCAACTGCAACAATGAGCAATTAAAGACATTTAAAGAGGATTTTAGGCGAAATGGCTGAAAAATCATGTAAAAAGTGATTCAAAATATGATTTAATGGATTGTCACTTTTGACCAAAAGGTGGCGCTGTTACGAAATTGATGTGGTGTGGTCAGAGTAAGGAGACAGTGACACATACAAAGTTTTGTGTCAATATGTCGAGGCATTGCAGATATAAAGCCTGAATAGTCATTTTGGCATCATGCCTCAACTTTACTGCTGTGCTATACGAAAACGGTTTCATCAATCGACACGAAATCCATAACTTTTTGTCGGCACAGTCTGGAGATGATACGATTCGATTTTGGTGAAAATCGGACAAACGGTCTAGGAGGAGTTCGAAAAAGTAGGTTTTGAATGAAAATCAAGATGGCGGACAGGAAGTTTGGCCAAATAAGGAAAACTTGGTATCTATGTTCTCGGCTTGACCCAAGGAATCTATTAAGACCCGTGGCATTTCAATAGCCAGATTTATTCAAAAGTTATTAGCCTTTTTGGAAATTTTGTTATAACTTTTGACCACTAGGTGGCGCTGTCTTGAAATATTTTGGTTGCCTTCAGGGGATGGTGCTGATGACACATTCTGAGTTTGGTAATATTACACCAATGCATTTGTTTAGTATAGCATTTTATTTCACAAAACTGTATTGAAGTCAATGGGAATTCCATGTTTTGTTCTATTATAGCGCCACCAAGAGGCTCAGTCCCACCATTTTTTTATGTGTCCTCAGAGTGAGCCCATACATATATGTGTCGATTTTGGTGCAAAAATCTCAATTTGCTTCGGAGTTATAGACATTTATATGAAAAAACACGTAAAAAATGACTGACACATGACTTTGATTGAATATTACTACCCCTAAACATCAATATTTTCGCATTTGGGCATTAGCATATAGCTATCGACCTATGTTTTCAAACTTCTGACGGTGGTTTCGTCTCGATCGGACAAGCGGTTTCGAAGATATAGCCTAATGTTTTTTAAGCGCTAAATCACAACGCTACACAAACCGTTAGGCGAAACCTAACATGTTTGGTATCGTTGGACTCGGCAACGATTCAGGAGTCCAATGAGATGAGTTTCGTGAAAATAAGTCGATCACACCCAAAGTTATAAGCATTTGAAAAAAAAAATTCACCACTAGGTGGCGCTGTTACGAAACTTCTCACACTCCTTCAGGACATCGTGTTGATGACCCATACCAAGTTTCGTAACAATCCGTTCATGCGTTGTTAAAATACAGCATTTTAGCACAAAATTCAAAATGGCCGACAGTCAAAATGGCCGATATGGCAAAATTGGATATCAGTCGACTCGGCATGTCGTCCTGAATCTATCAAGACCAATTTTATGATTTTTGGACAAACTGTTCAGAAGTTATAAGCAAAAATAGCCATTTTTCATATCTCCGGACCAGTAGGTGGCGCTGCGCCGAAACGCAGCATGTAGCCTCAGGTCATGCTTGTGAGTACATGTACCAAGTTTGGTCTGAATACGATAAACCGTTGCGGAGATACAGCCTTACGACTGTTTTTGCAGGCGCTACGTAAAATTAGTTTGAGCGTTTATCGAAAACGGTTTGACGAATCAATTTGAATTCCATAACTTTTGGTCAGCACTACCTGAAGATGATCTGGTTCAATTTTCATGCAAATCGGACAAACCGTCTAGGACGAGTTCGAAAAAGTAGGTTTTACAAAAAATTCAAAATGGCGGACATATTTTTATGACGCAAAATGACGTCATAGGGTGCAATCGAATTGCCATGAGCTCAGGAATCAGAAGAAAAAAGAATTTTGTTGATTGGCCTTACGGTTCAAAAGTTATTAGCAAAATAAAAGTGAAACTTTGGACAGTTGGTGGCGCTAGAGGGAATGACTTAGACACACCAAAATTGGTGAATTTAATGTTGGGACTGTCCTCTATCAGAATGTCAAACCAAAACAACTTTCCCGCAATCGGTTCTATGGGCTGCCATAGACTCCCAGAGCGGAAGAATAATAATAATAAATATAGCTGCAAGCAGCAATTACCGGGGCCAAGCAGAATAAGACGACAAGACATGCCAACATGTCTGAAAGTGTCAGACCAACTGCAACAATGAGCAATTAAAGACATTTAAAGAGGATTTTAGGCGAAATGGCTGAAAAATCATGTAAAAAGTGATTCAAAATATGATTTAATGGATTGTCACTTTTGACCAAAAGGTGGCGCTGTTACGAAATTGATGTGGTGTGGTCAGAGTAAGGAGACAGTGACACATACAAAGTTTTGTGTCAATATGTCGAGGCATTGCAGATATAAAGCCTGAATAGTCATTTTGGCATCATGCCTCAACTTTGCTGCTGTGCTATACAAAAACGGTTTCATCAATCAACACGAAATCCATAACTTTTTGTCGGCACAGTCTGGAGATGATACGATTCGATTTTGGTGAAAATCGGACAAACGGTCTAGGAGGAGTTCGAAAAAGTAGGTTTTGAATGAAAATCAAGATGGCGGACAGGAAGTTTGGCCAAATAAGGAAAACTTGGTATCTATGTTCTCGGCTTGACCCAAGGAATCTATTAAGACCCGTGGCATTTCAATAGCCAGATTTATTCAAAAGTTATTAGCCTTTTTGGAAATTTTGTTATAACTTTTGACCACTAGGTGGCGCTGTCTTGAAATATTTTGGTTGCCTTCAGGGGATGGTGCTGATGACACAATCTGAGTTTCGTAATATTACACCAATGCATTTGTTTAGTATAGCATTTTATTTCACAAAACTGTATTGAAGTCAATGGGAATTTCATATTTTGTTCAATTATAGCGCCACCAAGAGGCTCAGTCCCACAATTTTTTTTACGTGTCCTCAGAGTGAGCCCATACATATGTGTGTCAATTTTGGTGAAAATATCTCAATTCGCTTCGGAGTTATAGACATTTATATGAAAAAACACGAAAAAAATTACTGACACATGACTTTGATTGGAAATTAGTACCCCTAAACATCAATATTTTCGCATTTGGGCATTGGCGTATAGCTACCGACCTATGTTTTCAAACTTCTGAAGGTGGTTTCGTCTCGATCGGACTAGCGGTTTCAAAGATATAGCCAAATGTTTTTTAAGCGCTAAATCACAACGCTACACAAACCGTAAGGCGAAACCTAGCATGTTTGGTATCGTAGGACTCGGCAACGATTCAGGAGTCTAAAAAGATGAGTTTCGTGAAAATAAGTCGACCACGCCCAAAGTTATAATCATTTGAAAAAAAAAATTCACCACTAGGTGGCGCTGTTTCGAAACTTCTCAGGCTCATTCAGGGCATTGTGCTGATGACCCATACCACGTTTCGTAACAATCCGTTCATGCGTTCATAAAATACAGAATTTTAGCACAAAATTCAAAATGGCCGACAGCCAAAATGACCGATATGGTCAAATTGGATATCGGTCGACTCGGCATGTTGCCCTGAATCTAACGAGATCAATTTTATGATTTTTGGACAAACTGTTCAGAAGTTATAAGCAAAAATAGCCATTTTTCATATCTCCGGACCAGTAGGTGGCGCTGCGCCGAAACGCAGCATGTTGCCTCAGGTCATGCTTGTGATGACATGTACCAACTTTGGTCTGAATACGATAAAGCGTTGCGGAGATACAGCCTTACGACTGTTTTTGCAAGCGCTACGTAAAATTTGTTCGAGCGTTTATCGAAAACGGTTTGACGAATCAATAAGATTTTAATAACTTTTTGTCTCCACTGCCTGAAGATGATCTGGTTCAATTTTCGTGCAAATCGGACAAACCGTCTAGGACGAGTTCGAAAAAGTAGCTTTTTGGAATAATTCAAAATGGCGGCCATGTTTTTATGACTGAAAATGACGTCATAGGGTGCAATCGAATTGGCATGAGCTCAGGAATCAGAGGAAACAGGAATTATGTTGATTGGCCTTACGGTTCAAAAGTTATTAGCAAAATAAAAGTGAAACTTTGGACAGGTGGTGGCGCTAGAGGGAATGACTTAGAAACACCAAAATTGGTGTATTTAATGTTGGGACTGTCCTCTATCAGAATGTCAAACCAAAACAACTTTCCCGCAATCGGTTCTATGGGCTGCCATAGACTCCAAGAGCGGAAGAAGAAGAAGAATAATAATAAATATAGCTGCAAGCAGCAATTATCGGGGCCAAGCGCAAGCAGATGACAGGATATGCCAACATGGCTGAAGGTGTCAGACCAACTGCAACAATGAGCAATTAAAGACATTTAGAGAGGATTTTAGGCGAAATGGCTGAAAAATCATATAAAAAGTAATTCAGAATATAATTTAATGGATTATCACTTTCGACCAATAGGTGGAGCAGTTACAAAACTGATGTGATGTGGTCAGAGTGAAGTGACAATGACATATACAAAGTTTGGTGTCAATATTTCAAGGGATTTCAGAGATAAAGCCTGAATAGTGCTTTTGGCATCATGCCTCAACTTTGCTGCTGCGCTATACGAAAACGGTTTCGTCTATCGACACGAAATCCATAACTTTTAGTCGGCACAGTCTGGAGATGATACGATTCGATTTTGGTGAAAATCGGACAAACGGTCTAGGAGGAGTTCGAAAAAGTAGGTTTTGAATGAAAATCAAGATGGCGGACAGGAAGTTTGGCCAAATAAGGAAAACTTGGTATCTATGTTCTCGGCTTGACCCAGGGAATCTATTAAGACCAGTGGCATTTCAATAGCCAGATTTATTCAAAAGTTATTAGCCTTTTTGAAAATTTTGTTATAACTTTTGACCACTAGGTGGCGCTGTCTCGAAATATTTTGGGTACCTTCAGGGGATGGAGCTGATGGCACATTCTGAGTTTCGTAATATTACACCAATGCATTTGTTTAGTATAGCATTTTATTTCACAAAACTGTATTGAAGTCAATGGGAATTTCATGTTTTGTTCTGTTATAGCGCCACCAAGAGGCTCAGTCCCACAATTTTTTTTACGTGTCCTCAGAGTGAGCCCATACATATTTGTGTCAATTTTGGTGAAAATATCTCAATTCGCTTCGGAGTTATAGACATTTATATGGAAAAACACGAAAAAAATGACTGACACATGACTTTGATTGGAAATTAGTACCCCTAAACATCAATATTTTCGCATTTGGGCATTGGCGTATACCTATCGACCTATGTTTCCAAACTTCTGACGGTGGTTTCGTCTCGATCGGACTAGCGGTTTCAAAGATATAGCCAAATGTTTTTTAAGCGCTAAATCACAACGCTACACAAACCGTAATGCAAAACCTAGCATGTTTGGTATCGTAGGACTCGGCAACGATTCAGGAGTCTAAAAAGATGAGTTTCGTGAAAATAAGTCGACCACACCCAAAGTTATAAGCATTTGAAAAAAAAAATTCACCACTAGGTGGCGCTGTTTCGAAACTTCTCAGGCTCATTCAGGGCATCGTGCTGATGACCCATACCACGTTTCGTAACAATCCGTTCATGCGTTCATAAAATACAGAATTTTAGCACAAAATTCAAAATGGCCGACAGCCAAAATGACCGATATGGCAAAATTGGATATCAGTCGACTCGGCATGTTGCCCTGAATCTAACGAGACCAATTGTATGATTTTTGGACAAACTGTTCAGAAGTTATAAGCAAAAATAGCCATTTTTCATATCTCCGGACCAGTAGGTGGCGCTGCGCCGAAACACAGCATGTAGCCTCAGGTCATGCTTGTGAGTACAAGTACCAAGTTTGGTCTGAATACGATAAACCGTTGCGGAGATACGGCCTTACGACTGTTTTTGCTAGCGCTACGTAAAATGTATTCGTGCGTTTATCGAAAACGGTTTGACGAATCCATTTGAATTCCATAACTTTTTGTCAGCACTACCTGAAGATGATCTGGTTCAATTTTCGTGCAAATCGGACAAACCGTCTAGGACGAGTTCGAAAAAGTAGCTTTTTTTGAAAATTCAAGATGGCGGCCATATTTTTATGACGGCAAATGACGTCATAGGGTGCAATCGAATCGCCATGAGCTCAGGAATCAGAGGAAAAAAGAATTTCGCTGATTGGCCTTACGGTTCAAAAGTTATTAGCAAAATAAAAGTGAAACTTTGGACAGGTGGTGGCGCTAGAGGGAATGACTTAGAAACACCAAAATTGGTGTATTTAATGTTGAGACGGTCCTCTATCAGAATGTCAAACCAAAACAACTTTCCCGCAATCGGTTCTATGGGCTGCCATAGACTCCCATGGCGGAAGAAGAAGAAGAAGAAGAAGAAGAAGAAATATAGCTGCAAGCAGCCATTACCGGGGCCAAGCAGAATAAGACGACAAGACATGCCGACATGTCTGAAAGTGTCAGACCAACTGCAACAATGAGCAATTAAAGACATTTAAAGAGGATTTTAGGCAAAATGCCTGAAAAATCATAGAAACAATAATTAAAAATATGATTTGATGGATTATCACTTTCGACCAATAGGTGGCGCAGTTACAAAACTGATGTGATGTGGTCAGAGTGAAGTTACAATGACACATACAAAGTTTGGTGTCAATATGTCAAGGCATTGCAGAGATAAAGCCTTAATTAATGCTATTAGCATCATGCCTCAACTTTGCTGCTGTGCTATACGAAAACGGTTTCGTCTATCGACACGAAATCCATAACTTTTAGTCGGCACGGTCTGGAGATGATACGATTCGATTTTGGTGAAAATCGGACAAACGGTCTAGGAGGAGTTCGAAAAAGTAGGTTTTGAATGAAAATCAAGATGGCGGACAAGAAGTTTGACCAAATAAGGAAAATTTGGTATCTATGTTCTCGGCTTGACCCAAGGAATCTATTAAGACCAGTGGCATTTACATAGGCCGATGTATTCAAAAGTTATTAGCAGTTTTGGAAATGTTGTTATAACTTTTGACCACTAGGTGGCGCTGTCTCTAAATATTTTGGGTACCTTCAGGGGATGGTGCTGATGGCACATTCTGAGTTTCGTAATATTACACCAATGCATTTGTTTAGTATAGCATTTTATTTCACAAAACTGCATTGAAGTCAATGGGAATTTCATGTTTTGTTCTATTATAGCGCCACCAAGAGGCTCAGTCCCACCATTTTTTTTATGTGTCCTCAGAGTGAGCCCATACATATATGTGTCGATTTTGGTGCAAAAATCTCAATTTGCTTCGGAGTTATAGACATTTATATGAAAAAACACGAAAAAAATGACTGACACATGACTTTGATTGAATATTACTACCCCTAAACATCAATATTTTCGCATTTGGGCATTGGTGTATAGCTATCGACCTATGTTTCCAAACTTCTGACGGTGGTTTCGTCTCGATCGGACAAGCGGTTTCGAAGATATAGCCAAATGTTTTTTAAGCGCTAAATCACAACGCTACACAAACCGTTAGGCGAAACCTAACATGTTTGGTATCGTTGGACTCGGCAACGATTCAGGAGTCCAATGAGATGAGTTTCGTGAAAATAAGTCGATCACACCCAAAGTTATAAGCTTTTGAAAAAAAAAATTCACCACTAGGTGGCGCTGTTACGAAACTTCTCACACTCCTTCAGGACATCGTGTTGATGACCCGTACCAAGTTTCGTAACAATCCGTTCATGCGTTGTTAAAATACAGCATTTTAGCACAAAATTCAAAATGGCCGACAGTCAAAATGGCCGATATGGCAAAATTGGATATCTGTCGACTTGGCCTGTCGTCCTGAATCTATCAAGACCAATTTTATGATTTTTGGACAAACTGTTCAGAAGTTATAAGCAAAAATAGCCATTTTTCATATCTCCGGACCAGTAGGTGGCGCTGCGCCGAAACGCAGCATGTAGCCTCAGGTCATGCTTGTGAGTACAAGTACCAAGTTTGGTCTGAATACGATAAACCGTTGCGGAGATACAGCCTTACGACTGTTTTTGCAGGCGCTACGTAAAATTAGTTTGAGCGTTTATCGAAAACGGTTTGACGAATCAATTTGAATTCCATAACTTTTGGTCAGCACTACCTGAAGATGATCTGGTTCAATTTTCATGCAAATCGGACAAACCGTCTAGGACGAGTTCGAAAAAGTAGGTTTTACAAAAAATTCAAAATGGCGGACATATTTTTATGACGCAAAATTACGTCATAGGGTGCAATCGAATCGCCATGAGCTCAGGAATCAGAAGAAAAAAGAATTTTGTTGATTGGCCTTACGGTTCAAAAGTTATTAGCAAAATAAAAGTGAAACTTTGGACAGTTGGTGGCGCTAGAGGGAATGACTTAGACACACCAAAATTGGTGAATTTAATGTTGGGACTGTCCTCTATCAGAATGTCAAACCAAAACAACTTTCCCGCAATCGGTTCTATGGGCTGCCATAGACTCCCAGAGCGGAAGAATAATAATAATAATAATAATAATAATAATAAGAAACGGAACAGATACAATAGGTGCCTCCGCACCTTCGGTGCTTGGCCCCTAATAATAAGAACGGGAACAGATACAATAGGTGCCTCCGCACCTTCGGTGCTTGGCCCCTAATAATAAATATAGCTGCAAGCAGCAATTATCGGGGCCAAGCGCAAGCAGACGACAGGATATGCCAACATGGCTGAAGGTGTCAGACCAACTGCAACAATGAGCAATTAAATACATTTAAAGAGGATTTTAGGCGAAATGGCTGAAAAATCATATAAAAAGTCATTCGAAATATGATTTAATGGATTATCACTTTCGACCAATCTGTGGCGCAGTTACAAAACTGATGTGATGTGGTCAGAGTGAAGTGACAATGACACATACAAAGTTTGGTGTCAATATGTCAAGGCATTGCAGAGATAAAGCCTGAATAGTGCTTTTAGCATCATGCCTCAACTTTGCTGCTACGCTATACGAAAACGGTTTCGTCTATAGACACGAAATCCATAACTTTTAGTCAGCACAGTCTGGAGATGATACGATTCGATTTTGGTGAAAATCGGACAAACGGTCTAGGAGGAGTTCGAAAAAGTAGGTTTTGACTGAAAATCAAGATGGCGGACAGGAAGCTAGGCCAAATAAGGAAACCTTGGTATCTATGTTCTCGTCTTGACCCAAGGAATCTATTAAGACCAGTTGCATTACAATAGGCCAACTTATTCAAAAGTTATTAGCAGTTTTGTAAATTTTGTTATAACTTTTGACCACTAGGTGGCACTGTCTCGAAATATTTTGGGTACCTTCAGGGGATGGTGCTGATGGCACATTTTGAGTTTCGTAATATTACACCAATGCATTTGTTTAGTATAGCATTTTATTTCACAAAACTGCATTGAAGTCAATGGGAATTTCATGTTTTGTTCTATTATAGCGCCACCAAGAGGCTGAGTCCCACCATCTTTTTTACATGTCCTCAGAGTGAGCTCATACATATGTGTGTCGATTTTGGTGAAAATATCTCAATTCGCTTCGGAGTTATAGACATTTATATGAAAAAACATGTAAAAAATGACTGACACATGACTTTGTTTGGAATTTACTACCCCTAAACATCAATATTTTCGCATTTGGGCATTGGCGTATAGCTATCGACCTATGTTTCCAAACTTCTGACGGTGGTTTCATCTCGATCGGACTAGCGGTTTCAAAGATATAGCCAAATGTTTTTTAAGCGCTAAATCACAACGCTACACAAACCGTAAGGCGAAACCTAGCATGTTTGGTATCATAGGACTCGGCAACGATTCAGGAGTCTAAAAAGATGAGTTTCGTGAAAATAAGTCGACCACACCCAAAGTTATAAGCATTTGAAAAAAAAAATTCACCACTAGGTGGCGCTGTTTCGAAACTTCTCAGGCTCATTCAGGGCATTGTGCTGATGACCCATACCACGTTTCGTAACAATCTGTTCATGCGTTCTTAAAATACAGCATTTTAGCACAAAATTCAAAATGGCCGACAGTCAAAATGGCCGATATGGTAATATTGGATATCAGTCGACTCGGCATGTTACCCTGAATCTAACGAGACCAATTTTATGATTTTTGGACAAACTGTTCAGAAGTTATAAGCAAAAATAGCCATTTTTCATATCTCCGGACCAGTAGGTGGCGCTGCGCCGAAACACAGCATGTAGCCTCAGGTCATGCTTGTGATGACATGTACCAAGTTTGGTCTGAATCCGATAAAGCGTTGCGGAGATACGGCCTTACATCTGTTTTCGCAAGCGCTACGTAAAATGTATTCGTGGGTTTATCGAAAACTGTTAAGCGAATCAACTTGAATTCCATAACTTTTTGTCAGCATGGTCTGTAGATGATCTGGTTCAATTTTCGTGCAAATCGGACCAACCGTCTAGGACGAGTTCGAAAAAGTAGCTTTTTAGATAAATTCAAAATGGCGGCCATATTGTTATGACAGAAATGATGTCATAGGGTGCAATCGAATTGGCATGAGCTCAGGAATCAGAGAGAAAAATAATTGTGTTGATTGGCCTTACGGTTCAAAAGTTATTAGCAAAATAAAAGTGAAACTTTGGACAGGTGGTGGCGCTAGAGGGAATGACTTAGACACACCAAAATTGGTGTATTTAATGTTGGGACTGTCCTCTATCAGAATGTCAAACCAAAACAACTTTCCCGCATTCGGTTCTATGGGCTGCCATAGACTCCCAGTTGGAAGAAGGAAGAATAATAATAAATATAGCTGCAAGCAGCAATTACCGGGGCCAAGCAGAATTAGACGACAAGACATTTCGACATGTCTGAAAGTGTCAGACCAACTGCAACAATGAGCAATTAAAGACGTTTGAAGAGGATTTTAGGCAAAATGCCTGAAAAATCATAGACACAATAATTAAAAATATGATTTAATGGATTATCACTTTCGACCAATAGGTGGCGCAGTTAACAAAACTGATGTGATGTGGTCAGAGTGAAGTGACAATGACACGTACAAAGTTTGGTGTCAATATCTCAAGGCATTGCAGAGATAAAGCCTGAATAATGCTTTTAGCATCATGCCTCAACTTTGCTGCTGCGCTATACGAAAACGGTTTCGTCAATTGACACGAAATCCATAACTTTTAGTCGGCACAGTCTGGAGATGATACAATTCGATTTTGGTGAAAATCGGACAAACGGTGTGGGAGGAGTTCGAAAAAGTAGATTTTGAATGAAAATAGCATTTTATATCACAAAACTGTATTGAAGTCAATGGGAATTTCATGTTTTGTTCTATTATAGCGCCACCAAGAGGCTCAGTCCCACAATTTTTTTTACGTGTCCTCAGAGTGAGCCCATACATATGTGTGTCAGTTTTGGTGAAAATATCTCAATTTGCTTTAGAGTTATAGACATTTATATGAAAAAACACGTAAAAAATGACTGACACAAGACTTTGTTTGAATTTTACTACCCCTAAACATCAATATTTTCGCATTTGGGCATTGGCGTCTAGCTATCGACCTATGTTTCCAAACTTCTGACGGAGGTTTCGTCTCGATCGGACAATCGGTTTCGAAGATATAGCCAAATGTTTTTTAAGCGCTAAATCACAACGCTACACAAACCGTAAGGCGAAACCTAGCATGTTTGGTATCGTAGGACTCGGCAAGGTTTCAGGATACTAATTAGATGAGTCTCGTGAAAATAAGTCGACCACACCCAAAGTTATAAGCGTTTGAAAAAAAAAATTCACCACAAGGTGGCGCTGTTTCGAAACTTCTCACGCTCCTTCAGGACATTGTGCTGATGACCCATACCAAGTTTTGTAACAATCCGTTCATGCGTTCTTAAAATACAGCATTTTAGCACAAAATTCAAAATGGCCGACAGTCAAAATGGCCGATATGGTAAAATTGGATATCAGTCGACTCGGCATGTTGCTCTGAATCTAACAAGACCAATTTTATGATTTTTGGACAAATTGTTCAGAAGTTATAAGCAAAAATAGCCATTTTTCATATCTCCGGACCAGTAGGTGGCGCTGCGACGAAACGCAGCATGTTGCCTCAGGTCATGCTTGGGATTACATGTACCAAGTTTGGTCTGAATACGATAAACCGTTGCGGAGATACAGCCTTACGACTGTTTTTGCAAGCACTACGTAAAATTTGTTTGTGCGTTTATCGAAAACGGTTTGACGAATCAATTTGAATTCCATAACTTTTTGTCAGCACTGCCTGAAGATGATCTGGTTCAATTTTCGTGCAAATCGGACAAACCGTCTAGGACGAGTTCGAAAAAGTAGGTTTCTCGAATGATTCAAAATGGCGGCCCTATTTTACTACGGAAAATGAAGTCATAGGATGCAATCGAATCGGCATGAGCTCAGGAATCAGAGGAAAAAATAATTTTGTTGATTGGCCTTACATTTCAAAAGTTATTAGCAAAATAAAAGTGAAACTTTGGACAGTTGGTGGCGCTAGAGGGAATGACTTAGAAACACCAAAATTGGTGTATTTAATGTTGGGACTGTCCTCTATCAGAATGTCAAACCAAAACAACTTTCCCGCAATCGGTACTATGGGCTGCCATAGACGCCAAGTCGGAAGAAAAAAAAGAAGAATAATAATAAATATAGCTGCAAGCAGCCATTACCGGGGCCAAGCAGAATAAGACGACAAGACATGCCAAAATGTCTGAAAGTGTCAGACCAACTGCAACAATGAGCAATTAAAGACATTTAAAGAGGATTTTAGGCAAAATGCCTGAAAAATCATAGAAACAATAATTAAAAATATGATTTGATGGATTATCACTTTCGACCAATAGGTGGCGCAGTTACAAAACTGATGTGATGTGGTCAGAGTGAAGTTACAATGACACATACAAAGTTTGGTGTCAATATGTCAAGGCATTGCAGAGATAAAGCCTTAATTAATGCTATTAGCATCATGCCTCAACTTTGCTGCTGCGCTATACGAAAACGGTTTCGTCTATCGACACGAAATCCATAACTTTTAGTCGGCACGGTCTGGAGATGATACGATTCGATTTTGGTGAAAATCGGACAAACGGTCTAGGAGGAGTTCGAAAAAGTAGGTTTTGAATGAAAATCAAGATGGCGGACAAGAAGTTTGACCAAATAAGGAAAATTTGGTATCTATGTTCTCGGCTTGACCCAAGGAATCTATTAAGACCAGTGGCATTTACATAGGCCGATGTATTCAAAAGTTATTAGCAGTTTTGGAAATGTTGTTATAACTTTTGACCACTAGGTGGCGCTGTCTCTAAATATTTTGGGTACCTTCAGGGGATGGTGCTGATGGCACATTCTGAGTTTCGTAATATTACACCAATGCATTTGTTTAGTATAGCATTTTATTTCACAAAACTGCATTGAAGTCAATGGGAATTTCATGTTTTGTTCTATTATAGCGCCACCAAGAGGCTCAGTCCCACCATTTTTTTTATGTGTCCTCAGAGTGAGCCCATACATATATGTGTCGATTTTGGTGCAAAAATCTCAATTTGCTTCGGAGTTATAGACATTTATATGAAAAAACACGAAAAAAATGACTGACACATGACTTTGATTGAATATTACTACCCCTAAACATCAATATTTTCGCATTTGGGCATTGGCGTATAGCTATCGACCTATGTTTCCAAACTTCTGACGGTGGTTTCGTCTCGATCGGACAAGCGGTTTCGAAGATATAGCCAAATGTTTTTTAAGCGCTAAATCACAACGCTACACAAACCGTTAGGCGAAACCTAACATGTTTGGTATCGTTGGACTCGGCAACGATTCAGGAGTCCAATGAGATGAGTTTCGTGAAAATAAGTCGATCACACCCAAAGTTATAAGCTTTTGAAAAAAAAAATTCACCACTAGGTGGCGCTGTTACGAAACTTCTCACACTCCTTCAGGACATCGTGTTGATGACCCATACCAAGTTTCGTAACAATCTGTTCATGCGTTGTTAAAATACAGCATTTTAGCACAAAATTCAAAATGGCCGACAGTCAAAATGGCCGATATGGCAAAATTGGATATCAGTCGACTCGGCATGTCGTCCTGAATCTATCAAGACCAATTTTATGATTTTTGGACAAACTGTTCAGAAGTTATAAGCAAAAATATCCATTTTTCATATCTCCGGACCAGTAGGTGGCGCTGCGCCGAAACGCAGCATGTAGCCTCAGGTCATGCTTGTGAGTATATGTACCAAGTTTGGTCTGAATACGATAAACCGTTGCGGAGATACAGCCTTACGACTGTTTTTGCTAGGGCTACGTAAAATGTATTCGTGCGTTTATCGAAAACGGTTTGACGAATCAATTTGAATTCCATAACTTTTGGTCAGCACTGCCTGAAGATGATCTGGTTAAATTTTCGTGCAAATCGGACAAACCGTCTAGGACGAGTTCGAAAAAGTAGCTTTTTCAGCCCATTAAAAATGGCGGCCATATTTATAAGCCGGAAAATGACGTCATAGGGTGCAATCGAATCGGCATGAGCTCGGGAATCAGAGGAAAAAAGAATTTTGTTGATTGGCCAAACGGTTCAAAAGTTATTAGCAAAATAAAAGTGAAATTTTGGACAGTTGGTGGCGCTAGAGGGATTGGTTTTAAGACACCAAATTTGGTATGGTGACTTTTTGGACTGTCCTCTATCATTGTGCCAAATTTCATAACTTTCCCGCAATCGGTTCTATGGGCTGCCATAGACTCCCATGGCGGAAGAAGAATAATAATAAATATAGCTGCAAGCAGCAATTACCGGGGCCAAGCAGAATAAGACGACAAGACATGCCAACATGTCTGAAAGTGTCAGACCAACTGCGGCAATGAGCAATTAAAGACATTAAAGAGGATTTTAGGCAAAATGGCTGAAAAATCATAGAAACAGTAAATAAAAATATGATTTAATGGATTATCACTTTCGACCAATAGGTGGCGCAGTTACAAAACTGATGTGATGTGGTCAGAGTGAAGTGACAATGACACATACAAAGTTTGGTGTCAATATGTCAAGGCATTGCAGAGATAAAGCCTGAATAATGCTTTTAGCATCATGCCTCAACTTTGCTGCTGCGCTATACGAAAACGGTTTCGTCAATCGACACGAAATCCATAACTTTTAGTCGGCACAGTCTGGAGATGATATGATTCGATTTTGGTGAAAATCGGACAAACGGTGTGGGAGGAGTTCGAAAAAGTAGATTGTGAATGAAAATAGCATTTTATTTCACAAAACTGTATTGAAGTCAATGGGAATTTCATGTTTTGTTCTGTTATAGCGCCACCAAGAGGCTCAGTCCCACAATTTTTTTTACGTGTCCTCAGAGTGAGCCCATGCATATGTGTGTCAGTTTTGGTGAAAATATCTCAATTCGCTTTAGAGTTATAGACATTTATATGAAAAAACACGTAAAAAATGACTGACACATGACTTTGATTGAATTTTACTACCCCTAAACATCAATATTTTCGCATTTGGGCATTGGCGTATAGCTATCGACCTATGTTTCCAAACTTCTGACGATGGTTTCGTCTCGATCGGACAAACGGTTTCGAAGATATAGCCTAATGTTTTTTAAGCGCTAAATCACAACGCTACACAAACCGTAAGGCGAAACCTAGCATGTTTGGTATTGTAGGACTCGGCAAGGTTTCAGGAGACTAATTAGACTAGTCTCGTGAAAATAAGTCGACCACACCCAAAGTTATAAGCGTTTGAAAAAAAAAATTCACCACTAGGTGGCGCTGTTTCGAAACTTCTCAGGCTCATTCAGGGCATTGTGCTGATGACCCATACCACGTTTCGTAACAATCTGTTCATGCGTTCTTAAAATACAGCATTTTAGCACAAAATTCAAAATGGTCGACAGCCAAAATGGCCGATATGGTAAAATTGGATATCAGTCGACTCAGCATGTTGGCCTGAATCTAACGAGACCAATTTGATGATTTTTGGGCAAACTGTTCAGAAGTTATAAGCAAAAATAGCCATTTTTCATATCTCCGGACCAGTAGGTGGCGCTGCGCCGAAACGCAGCATGTAGCCTCAGGTCATGCTTGTGATGACATGTGCCAAGTTTGGTCTGAATCCAATAAAGCGTTGCGGAGATACAGCCTTACGTCTGTTTTCGCAAGCGCTACGTAAAATTTGTTTGTGGGTTTTTTTCGAAAATTGCTAAGCAAATCAACTTGAATTCCATAACTTTTTGTCGGCATGGTCTGTAGATGATCTGATTCAATTTTCATGGAAATTGGAGCAACGGCCTAGGAGGAGTTCGAAAAAGTAGCTTTTCCGGAAAATTCAAAATGGCGGAAAACTTTTCATGACGGAAAATGACGTCATAGGGTGCAATCGAATCGTCATGGGGTCAGGAATCAGAGGGAAAAAGAATTTTGTTTCTAGCCCTTGTGGTTCAAAAGTTATTAGAATAAACATGAGTGAAACTTTGGACAGTTGGTGGCGCTAGAGGGAATGACTTAGACACACCAAAATTGGTGTATTTAATGTTGGGACTGTCCTCTATCAGAATGTCAAACCATTACAACTTTCCCGCGATCGGTTCTATGGGCTGCCATAGACTCCCAGAGCGGAAGAAGAAGAAGAATTATTTTTGGTACGCCAACAGATACAATAGGTGCCTACGCACATTCTGTGCTTGGCCCCTAATAATAAGGGAACCTTTTTGCCATTTATAGCGCCACCTATGGTCCGATCTGCATGAAACTCGGCACGCTTGTTCACCATGTCATGACACATATGCTCAGCGATTTTCGTGATGTTCTGAGTTTTTGTTTAGGATTTATAGGCTTTCGACTGTATTTTGCCCCGCCCATTTTCCAAATGACCCTGTTATAGCCAACCAAATGCAAAAATTCTACTTTTTTTTCGAAAACTATTGATCGAGAGAGTCCAGAGAAATGTCCTAGACTGGTTTGGTTCCGATCGGGCGAAAAACCAGGGACTAGTTCGCAAAAGTAGGTTTTGGACAAAATTCGACATAGCAGAAAATTGTCCCTGCCTAAATCAAAATCGGAGATAGCCATTTTGTACGCCTTGAGCCAAGGATTCCAACGATATGGGGCACTTGATCCTGGGACAAACGGTCTAAGAGTTATGAGCAATTTTGAACTTTTGGTTGCTGTAGCGCCACCTATGGGCCATTCGGGGTCATACTCTGATAGGTTGTCCCCAAATTGAGGCCTACCATCTGGCCAGGTTTCACGTCTCTAGGCCTTACGGTTTGGCCTGCACGATGCGTTTTACGAATCCTTACAATTACAATAGGGTTTCAGCATTTCATGCTTGAACCCCTAATAAGAATGAAGGCTTTTTGCCAGTTATAGCGCCACCTATGGTCCGATCTCCATGAAACTCTGCATGCTTCCTCACCATGTTCTGACACATATGCTCATCAATTTTGGTGAAGTTCTGAGTTTTCATTTGGGATTTATAGGCTTTTTAGTGTATTTTGCCACGCCCCTTTTCTAAATGACCCTGTTACAGCCACCCAAATGCAAAAGTTCAACTTTTTTTCGATAATTATTGATCTAGAGAGTCCAGAGAAATGTCCTAGACTGGTTTGGTTCCGATCTGGCGAAAAACCTAGGACTAGTTGGCAAAAGTAGGTTTCGGACAAAATTCGACATAGCAGAACATTTTTCTGGCCTAAATTGAAATTGGAGATAGCCATTTTGTCCGCCTTGAGCCAGGGATCACAGTGTTGTAAGACACTCGAGTCTAGGACAAACGGTCTAGGAGTTATGGGCGATTTAGTACTTTTGCACTAAATCTGTAGCTGTAGCACAACGTAAAATTTGTTTGCGCGGTATTCGAGAACGGTTTGACGAATCAACACGAATTCCATAACTTTTTGTCGGTACAGTGTGGAGATGATACGATTCGATTTTGGTGAAAATCGGACAAACGGTCTAGGAGGAGTTCGAAAAAGTAGGTTTTGACTGAAAATCAAGATGGCGGACAGGAAGTTCGGCCAAATTTGGCAAACTTGGTATCTATGTTCTCAGCGTGACCCAGGGAATCTATTAAGACCAGTGGCATTTCAATAGGCAGATTTATTCAAAGGTTATTAGCCTTTTTGGAAATGTTGTTATAACTTTTGACCACAAGGTGGCGCTGTTTCGAAACTTCTCACGCTCCTTCAGGGCATCGTGCTGATGACCCATACCATGTTTCGTAACAATCCATTCATGCGTTCTTAAAATACAGCATTTTAGCACAAAATTCAAAATGGTCGACAGCCAAAATGGCCGATATGGTAAAATTGGATATCAGTCGACTCAGCATGTTGGCCTGAATCTAACGAGACCAATTTGATGATTTTTGGGCAAACTGTTCAGAAGTTATAAGCAAAAATAGCCATTTTTCATATCTCCGGACCAGTAGGTGGCGCTGCGCCGAAACGCAGCATGTAGCCTCAGGTCATGCTTGTGATGACATGTGCCAAGTTTGGTCTGAATCCAATAAAGCGTTGCGGAGATACAGCCTTACGTCTGTTTTCGCAAGCGCTACGTAAAATTTGTTTGTGGGTTTTTTTCGAAAATTGCTAAGCGAATCAACTTGAATTCCATAACTTTTTGTCGGCATGGTCTGTAGATGATCTGATTCAATTTTCATGGAAATTGGAGCAACGGCCTAGGAGGAGTTCGAAAAAGTAGCTTTTCCGGAAAATTCAAAATGGCGGAAAACTTTTCATGACGGAAAATGACGTCATAGGGTGCAATCGAATCGTCATGGGGTCAGGAATCAGAGGGAAAAAGAATTTTGTTTCTAGCCCTTGTGGTTCAAAAGTTATTAGAATAAACATGAGTGAAACTTTGGACAGTTGGTGGCGCTAGAGGGAATGACTTAGACACACCAAAATTGGTGTATTTAATGTTGGGACTGTCCTCTATCAGAATGTCAAACCATTACAACTTTCCCGCGATCGGTTCTATGGGCTGCCATAGACTCCCAGAGCGGAAGAAGAAGAAGAATTATTTTTGGTACGCCAACAGATACAATAGGTGCCTACGCACATTCTGTGCTTGGCCCCTAATAATAAGGGAACCTTTTTGCCATTTATAGCGCCACCTATGGTCCGATCTGCATGAAACTCGGCACGCTTGTTCACCATGTCATGACACATATGCTCAGCGATTTTCGTGATGTTCTGAGTTTTTGTTTAGGATTTATAGGCTTTCGACTGTATTTTGCCCCGCCCATTTTCCAAATGACCCTGTTATAGCCAACCAAATGCAAAAATTCTACTTTTTTTTCGAAAACTATTGATCGAGAGAGTCCAGAGAAATGTCCTAGACTGGTTTGGTTCCGATCGGGCGAAAAACCAGGGACTAGTTCGCAAAAGTAGGTTTTGGACAAAATTCGACATAGCAGAAAATTGTCCCTGCCTAAATCAAAATCGGAGATAGCCATTTTGTACGCCTTGAGCCAAGGATTCCAACGATATGGGGCACTTGATCCTGGGACAAACGGTCTAAGAGTTATGAGCAATTTTGAACTTTTGGTTGCTGTAGCGCCACCTATGGGCCATTCGGGGTCATACTCTGATAGGTTGTCCCCAAATTGAGGCCTACCATCTGGCCAGGTTTCACGTCTCTAGGCCTTACGGTTTGGCCTGCACGATGCGTTTTACGAATCCTTACAATTACAATAGGGTTTCAGCATTTCATGCTTGAACCCCTAATAAGAATGAAGGCTTTTTGCCAGTTATAGCGCCACCTATGGTCCGATCTCCATGAAACTCTGCATGCTTCCTCACCATGTTCTGACACATATGCTCATCAATTTTGGTGAAGTTCTGAGTTTTCATTTGGGATTTATAGGCTTTTTAGTGTATTTTGCCACGCCCCTTTTCTAAATGACCCTGTTACAGCCACCCAAATGCAAAAGTTCAACTTTTTTTCGATAATTATTGATCTAGAGAGTCCAGAGAAATGTCCTAGACTGGTTTGGTTCCGATCTGGCGAAAAACCTAGGACTAGTTGGCAAAAGTAGGTTTCGGACAAAATTCGACATAGCAGAACATTTTTCTGGCCTAAATTGAAATTGGAGATAGCCATTTTGTCCGCCTTGAGCCAGGGATCACAGTGTTGTAAGACACTCGAGTCTAGGACAAACGGTCTAGGAGTTATGGGCGATTTAGTACTTTTGCACTAAATCTGTAGCTGTAGCACAACGTAAAATTTGTTTGCGCGGTATTCGAGAACGGTTTGACGAATCAACACGAATTCCATAACTTTTTGTCGGTACAGTGTGGAGATGATACGATTCGATTTTGGTGAAAATCGGACAAACGGTCTAGGAGGAGTTCGAAAAAGTAGGTTTTGACTGAAAATCAAGATGGCGGACAGGAAGTTCGGCCAAATTTGGCAAACTTGGTATCTATGTTCTCAGCGTGACCCAGGGAATCTATTAAGACCAGTGGCATTTCAATAGGCAGATTTATTCAAAGGTTATTAGCCTTTTTGGAAATGTTGTTATAACTTTTGACCACAAGGTGGCGCTGTTTCGAAACTTCTCACGCTCCTTCAGGGCATCGTGCTGATGACCCATACCATGTTTCGTAACAATCCATTCATGCGTTCTTAAAATACAGCATTTTAGCACAAAATTCAAAATGGTCGACAGCCAAAATGGCCGATATGGTAAAATTGGATATCAGTCGACTCAGCATGTTGGCCTGAATCTAACGAGACCAATTTGATGATTTTTGGGCAAACTGTTCAGAAGTTATAAGCAAAAATAGCCATTTTTCATATCTCCGGACCAGTAGGTGGCGCTGCGCCGAAACGCAGCATGTAGCCTCAGGTCATGCTTGTGATGACATGTGCCAAGTTTGGTCTGAATCCAATAAAGCGTTGCGGAGATACAGCCTTACGTCTGTTTTCGCAAGCGCTACGTAAAATTTGTTTGTGGGTTTTTTTCGAAAATTGCTAAGCGAATCAACTTGAATTCCATAACTTTTTGTCGGCATGGTCTGTAGATGATCTGATTCAATTTTCATGGAAATTGGAGCAACGGCCTAGGAGGAGTTCGAAAAAGTAGCTTTTCCGGAAAATTCAAAATGGCGGAAAACTTTTCATGACGGAAAATGACGTCATAGGGTGCAATCGAATCGTCATGGGGTCAGGAATCAGAGGGAAAAAGAATTTTGTTTCTAGCCCTTGTGGTTCAAAAGTTATTAGAATAAACATGAGTGAAACTTTGGACAGTTGGTGGCGCTAGAGGGAATGACTTAGACACACCAAAATTGGTGTATTTAATGTTGGGACTGTCCTCTATCAGAATGTCAAACCATTACAACTTTCCCGCGATCGGTTCTATGGGCTGCCATAGACTCCCAGAGCGGAAGAAGAAGAAGAATTATTTTTGGTACGCCAACAGATACAATAGGTGCCTACGCACATTCTGTGCTTGGCCCCTAATAATAAGGGAACCTTTTTGCCATTTATAGCGCCACCTATGGTCCGATCTGCATGAAACTCGGCACGCTTGTTCACCATGTCATGACACATATGCTCAGCGATTTTCGTGATGTTCTGAGTTTTTGTTTAGGATTTATAGGCTTTCGACTGTATTTTGCCCCGCCCATTTTCCAAATGACCCTGTTATAGCCAACCAAATGCAAAAATTCTACTTTTTTTTCGAAAACTATTGATCGAGAGAGTCCAGAGAAATGTCCTAGACTGGTTTGGTTCCGATCGGGCGAAAAACCAGGGACTAGTTCGCAAAAGTAGGTTTTGGACAAAATTCGACATAGCAGAAAATTGTCCCTGCCTAAATCAAAATCGGAGATAGCCATTTTGTACGCCTTGAGCCAAGGATTCCAACGATATGGGGCACTTGATCCTGGGACAAACGGTCTAAGAGTTATGAGCAATTTTGAACTTTTGGTTGCTGTAGCGCCACCTATGGGCCATTCGGGGTCATACTCTGATAGGTTGTCCCCAAATTGAGGCCTACCATCTGGCCAGGTTTCACGTCTCTAGGCCTTACGGTTTGGCCTGCACGATGCGTTTTACGAATCCTTACAATTACAATAGGGTTTCAGCATTTCATGCTTGAACCCCTAATAAGAATGAAGGCTTTTTGCCAGTTATAGCGCCACCTATGGTCCGATCTCCATGAAACTCTGCATGCTTCCTCACCATGTTCTGACACATATGCTCATCAATTTTGGTGAAGTTCTGAGTTTTCATTTGGGATTTATAGGCTTTTTAGTGTATTTTGCCACGCCCCTTTTCTAAATGACCCTGTTACAGCCACCCAAATGCAAAAGTTCAACTTTTTTTCGATAATTATTGATCTAGAGAGTCCAGAGAAATGTCCTAGACTGGTTTGGTTCCGATCTGGCGAAAAACCTAGGACTAGTTGGCAAAAGTAGGTTTCGGACAAAATTCGACATAGCAGAACATTTTTCTGGCCTAAATTGAAATTGGAGATAGCCATTTTGTCCGCCTTGAGCCAGGGATCACAGTGTTGTAAGACACTCGAGTCTAGGACAAACGGTCTAGGAGTTATGGGCGATTTAGTACTTTTGCACTAAATCTGTAGCTGTAGCACAACGTAAAATTTGTTTGCGCGGTATTCGAGAACGGTTTGACGAATCAACACGAATTCCATAACTTTTTGTCGGTACAGTGTGGAGATGATACGATTCGATTTTGGTGAAAATCGGACAAACGGTCTAGGAGGAGTTCGAAAAAGTAGGTTTTGACTGAAAATCAAGATGGCGGACAGGAAGTTCGGCCAAATTTGGCAAACTTGGTATCTATGTTCTCAGCGTGACCCAGGGAATCTATTAAGACCAGTGGCATTTCAATAGGCAGATTTATTCAAAGGTTATTAGCCTTTTTGGAAATGTTGTTATAACTTTTGACCACAAGGTGGCGCTGTTTCGAAACTTCTCACGCTCCTTCAGGGCATCGTGCTGATGACCCATACCATGTTTCGTAACAATCCATTCATGCGTTCTTAAAATACAGCATTTTAGCACAAAATTCAAAATGGTCGACAGCCAAAATGGCCGATATGGTAAAATTGGATATCAGTCGACTCAGCATGTTGGCCTGAATCTAACGAGACCAATTTGATGATTTTTGGGCAAACTGTTCAGAAGTTATAAGCAAAAATAGCCATTTTTCATATCTCCGGACCAGTAGGTGGCGCTGCGCCGAAACGCAGCATGTAGCCTCAGGTCATGCTTGTGATGACATGTGCCAAGTTTGGTCTGAATCCAATAAAGCGTTGCGGAGATACAGCCTTACGTCTGTTTTCGCAAGCGCTACGTAAAATTTGTTTGTGGGTTTTTTTCGAAAATTGCTAAGCGAATCAACTTGAATTCCATAACTTTTTGTCGGCATGGTCTGTAGATGATCTGATTCAATTTTCATGGAAATTGGAGCAACGGCCTAGGAGGAGTTCGAAAAAGTAGCTTTTCCGGAAAATTCAAAATGGCGGAAAACTTTTCATGACGGAAAATGACGTCATAGGGTGCAATCGAATCGTCATGGGGTCAGGAATCAGAGGGGAAAAGAATTTTGTTTCTAGCCCTTGTGGTTCAAAAGTTATTAGAATAAACATGAGTGAAACTTTGGACAGTTGGTGGCGCTAGAGGGAATGACTTAGACACACCAAAATTGGTGTATTTAATGTTGGGACTGTCCTCTATCAGAATGTCAAACCATTACAACTTTCCCGCGATCGGTTCTATGGGCTGCCATAGACTCCCAGAGCGGAAGAAGAAGAAGAATTATTTTTGGTACGCCAACAGATACAATAGGTGCCTACGCACATTCTGTGCTTGGCCCCTAATAATAAGGGAACCTTTTTGCCATTTATAGCGCCACCTATGGTCCGATCTGCATGAAACTCGGCACGCTTGTTCACCATGTCATGACACATATGCTCAGCGATTTTCGTGATGTTCTGAGTTTTTGTTTAGGATTTATAGGCTTTCGACTGTATTTTGCCCCGCCCATTTTCCAAATGACCCTGTTATAGCCAACCAAATGCAAAAATTCTACTTTTTTTTCGAAAACTATTGATCGAGAGAGTCCAGAGAAATGTCCTAGACTGGTTTGGTTCCGATCGGGCGAAAAACCAGGGACTAGTTCGCAAAAGTAGGTTTTGGACAAAATTCGACATAGCAGAAAATTGTCCCTGCCTAAATCAAAATCGGAGATAGCCATTTTGTACGCCTTGAGCCAAGGATTCCAACGATATGGGGCACTTGATCCTGGGACAAACGGTCTAAGAGTTATGAGCAATTTTGAACTTTTGGTTGCTGTAGCGCCACCTATGGGCCATTCGGGGTCATACTCTGATAGGTTGTCCCCAAATTGAGGCCTACCATCTGGCCAGGTTTCACGTCTCTAGGCCTTACGGTTTGGCCTGCACGATGCGTTTTACGAATCCTTACAATTACAATAGGGTTTCAGCATTTCATGCTTGAACCCCTAATAAGAATGAAGGCTTTTTGCCAGTTATAGCGCCACCTATGGTCCGATCTCCATGAAACTCTGCATGCTTCCTCACCATGTTCTGACACATATGCTCATCAATTTTGGTGAAGTTCTGAGTTTTCATTTGGGATTTATAGGCTTTTTAGTGTATTTTGCCACGCCCCTTTTCTAAATGACCCTGTTACAGCCACCCAAATGCAAAAGTTCAACTTTTTTTCGATAATTATTGATCTAGAGAGTCCAGAGAAATGTCCTAGACTGGTTTGGTTCCGATCTGGCGAAAAACCTAGGACTAGTTGGCAAAAGTAGGTTTCGGACAAAATTCGACATAGCAGAACATTTTTCTGGCCTAAATTGAAATTGGAGATAGCCATTTTGTCCGCCTTGAGCCAGGGATCACAGTGTTGTAAGACACTCGAGTCTAGGACAAACGGTCTAGGAGTTATGGGCGATTTAGTACTTTTGCACTAAATCTGTAGCTGTAGCACAACGTAAAATTTGTTTGCGCGGTATTCGAGAACGGTTTGACGAATCAACACGAATTCCATAACTTTTTGTCGGTACAGTGTGGAGATGATACGATTCGATTTTGGTGAAAATCGGACAAACGGTCTAGGAGGAGTTCGAAAAAGTAGGTTTTGACTGAAAATCAAGATGGCGGACAGGAAGTTCGGCCAAATTTGGCAAACTTGGTATCTATGTTCTCAGCGTGACCCAGGGAATCTATTAAGACCAGTGGCATTTCAATAGGCAGATTTATTCAAAGGTTATTAGCCTTTTTGGAAATGTTGTTATAACTTTTGACCACAAGGTGGCGCTGTTTCGAAACTTCTCACGCTCCTTCAGGGCATCGTGCTGATGACCCATACCATGTTTCGTAACAATCCATTCATGCGTTCTTAAAATACAGCATTTTAGCACAAAATTCAAAATGGTCGACAGCCAAAATGGCCGATATGGTAAAATTGGATATCAGTCGACTCAGCATGTTGGCCTGAATCTAACGAGACCAATTTGATGATTTTTGGGCAAACTGTTCAGAAGTTATAAGCAAAAATAGCCATTTTTCATATCTCCGGACCAGTAGGTGGCGCTGCGCCGAAACGCAGCATGTAGCCTCAGGTCATGCTTGTGATGACATGTGCCAAGTTTGGTCTGAATCCAATAAAGCGTTGCGGAGATACAGCCTTACGTCTGTTTTCGCAAGCGCTACGTAAAATTTGTTTGTGGGTTTTTTTCGAAAATTGCTAAGCGAATCAACTTGAATTCCATAACTTTTTGTCGGCATGGTCTGTAGATGATCTGATTCAATTTTCATGGAAATTGGAGCAACGGCCTAGGAGGAGTTCGAAAAAGTAGCTTTTCCGGAAAATTCAAAATGGCGGAAAACTTTTCATGACGGAAAATGACGTCATAGGGTGCAATCGAATCGTCATGGGGTCAGGAATCAGAGGGAAAAAGAATTTTGTTTCTAGCCCTTGTGGTTCAAAAGTTATTAGAATAAACATGAGTGAAACTTTGGACAGTTGGTGGCGCTAGAGGGAATGACTTAGACACACCAAAATTGGTGTATTTAATGTTGGGACTGTCCTCTATCAGAATGTCAAACCATTACAACTTTCCCGCGATCGGTTCTATGGGCTGCCATAGACTCCCAGAGCGGAAGAAGAAGAAGAATTATTTTTGGTACGCCAACAGATACAATAGGTGCCTACGCACATTCTGTGCTTGGCCCCTAATAATAAGGGAACCTTTTTGCCATTTATAGCGCCACCTATGGTCCGATCTGCATGAAACTCGGCACGCTTGTTCACCATGTCATGACACATATGCTCAGCGATTTTCGTGATGTTCTGAGTTTTTGTTTAGGATTTATAGGCTTTCGACTGTATTTTGCCCCGCCCATTTTCCAAATGACCCTGTTATAGCCAACCAAATGCAAAAATTCTACTTTTTTTTCGAAAACTATTGATCGAGAGAGTCCAGAGAAATGTCCTAGACTGGTTTGGTTCCGATCGGGCGAAAAACCAGGGACTAGTTCGCAAAAGTAGGTTTTGGACAAAATTCGACATAGCAGAAAATTGTCCCTGCCTAAATCAAAATCGGAGATAGCCATTTTGTACGCCTTGAGCCAAGGATTCCAACGATATGGGGCACTTGATCCTGGGACAAACGGTCTAAGAGTTATGAGCAATTTTGAACTTTTGGTTGCTGTAGCGCCACCTATGGGCCATTCGGGGTCATACTCTGATAGGTTGTCCCCAAATTGAGGCCTACCATCTGGCCAGGTTTCACGTCTCTAGGCCTTACGGTTTGGCCTGCACGATGCGTTTTACGAATCCTTACAATTACAATAGGGTTTCAGCATTTCATGCTTGAACCCCTAATAAGAATGAAGGCTTTTTGCCAGTTATAGCGCCACCTATGGTCCGATCTCCATGAAACTCTGCATGCTTCCTCACCATGTTCTGACACATATGCTCATCAATTTTGGTGAAGTTCTGAGTTTTCATTTGGGATTTATAGGCTTTTTAGTGTATTTTGCCACGCCCCTTTTCTAAATGACCCTGTTACAGCCACCCAAATGCAAAAGTTCAACTTTTTTTCGATAATTATTGATCTAGAGAGTCCAGAGAAATGTCCTAGACTGGTTTGGTTCCGATCTGGCGAAAAACCTAGGACTAGTTGGCAAAAGTAGGTTTCGGACAAAATTCGACATAGCAGAACATTTTTCTGGCCTAAATTGAAATTGGAGATAGCCATTTTGTCCGCCTTGAGCCAGGGATCACAGTGTTGTAAGACACTCGAGTCTAGGACAAACGGTCTAGGAGTTATGGGCGATTTAGTACTTTTGCACTAAATCTGTAGCTGTAGCACAACGTAAAATTTGTTTGCGCGGTATTCGAGAACGGTTTGACGAATCAACACGAATTCCATAACTTTTTGTCGGTACAGTGTGGAGATGATACGATTCGATTTTGGTGAAAATCGGACAAACGGTCTAGGAGGAGTTCGAAAAAGTAGGTTTTGACTGAAAATCAAGATGGCGGACAGGAAGTTCGGCCAAATTTGGCAAACTTGGTATCTATGTTCTCAGCGTGACCCAGGGAATCTATTAAGACCAGTGGCATTTCAATAGGCAGATTTATTCAAAGGTTATTAGCCTTTTTGGAAATGTTGTTATAACTTTTGACCACAAGGTGGCGCTGTTTCGAAACTTCTCACGCTCCTTCAGGGCATCGTGCTGATGACCCATACCATGTTTCGTAACAATCCATTCATGCGTTCTTAAAATACAGCATTTTAGCACAAAATTCAAAATGGTCGACAGCCAAAATGGCCGATATGGTAAAATTGGATATCAGTCGACTCAGCATGTTGGCCTGAATCTAACGAGACCAATTTGATGATTTTTGGGCAAACTGTTCAGAAGTTATAAGCAAAAATAGCCATTTTTCATATCTCCGGACCAGTAGGTGGCGCTGCGCCGAAACGCAGCATGTAGCCTCAGGTCATGCTTGTGATGACATGTGCCAAGTTTGGTCTGAATCCAATAAAGCGTTGCGGAGATACAGCCTTACGTCTGTTTTCGCAAGCGCTACGTAAAATTTGTTTGTGGGTTTTTTTCGAAAATTGCTAAGCGAATCAACTTGAATTCCATAACTTTTTGTCGGCATGGTCTGTAGATGATCTGATTCAATTTTCATGGAAATTGGAGCAACGGCCTAGGAGGAGTTCGAAAAAGTAGCTTTTCCGGAAAATTCAAAATGGCGGAAAACTTTTCATGACGGAAAATGACGTCATAGGGTGCAATCGAATCGTCATGGGGTCAGGAATCAGAGGGAAAAAGAATTTTGTTTCTAGCCCTTGTGGTTCAAAAGTTATTAGAATAAACATGAGTGAAACTTTGGACAGTTGGTGGCGCTAGAGGGAATGACTTAGACACACCAAAATTGGTGTATTTAATGTTGGGACTGTCCTCTATCAGAATGTCAAACCATTACAACTTTCCCGCGATCGGTTCTATGGGCTGCCATAGACTCCCAGAGCGGAAGAAGAAGAAGAATTATTTTTGGTACGCCAACAGATACAATAGGTGCCTACGCACATTCTGTGCTTGGCCCCTAATAATAAGGGAACCTTTTTGCCATTTATAGCGCCACCTATGGTCCGATCTGCATGAAACTCGGCACGCTTGTTCACCATGTCATGACACATATGCTCAGCGATTTTCGTGATGTTCTGAGTTTTTGTTTAGGATTTATAGGCTTTCGACTGTATTTTGCCCCGCCCATTTTCCAAATGACCCTGTTATAGCCAACCAAATGCAAAAATTCTACTTTTTTTTCGAAAACTATTGATCGAGAGAGTCCAGAGAAATGTCCTAGACTGGTTTGGTTCCGATCGGGCGAAAAACCAGGGACTAGTTCGCAAAAGTAGGTTTTGGACAAAATTCGACATAGCAGAAAATTGTCCCTGCCTAAATCAAAATCGGAGATAGCCATTTTGTACGCCTTGAGCCAAGGATTCCAACGATATGGGGCACTTGATCCTGGGACAAACGGTCTAAGAGTTATGAGCAATTTTGAACTTTTGGTTGCTGTAGCGCCACCTATGGGCCATTCGGGGTCATACTCTGATAGGTTGTCCCCAAATTGAGGCCTACCATCTGGCCAGGTTTCACGTCTCTAGGCCTTACGGTTTGGCCTGCACGATGCGTTTTACGAATCCTTACAATTACAATAGGGTTTCAGCATTTCATGCTTGAACCCCTAATAAGAATGAAGGCTTTTTGCCAGTTATAGCGCCACCTATGGTCCGATCTCCATGAAACTCTGCATGCTTCCTCACCATGTTCTGACACATATGCTCATCAATTTTGGTGAAGTTCTGAGTTTTCATTTGGGATTTATAGGCTTTTTAGTGTATTTTGCCACGCCCCTTTTCTAAATGACCCTGTTACAGCCACCCAAATGCAAAAGTTCAACTTTTTTTCGATAATTATTGATCTAGAGAGTCCAGAGAAATGTCCTAGACTGGTTTGGTTCCGATCTGGCGAAAAACCTAGGACTAGTTGGCAAAAGTAGGTTTCGGACAAAATTCGACATAGCAGAACATTTTTCTGGCCTAAATTGAAATTGGAGATATCCATTTTGTCCGCCTTGAGCCAGGGATCACAGTGTTGTAAGACACTCGAGTCTAGGACAAACGGTCTAGGAGTTATGGGCGATTTAGTACTTTTGCACTAAATCTGTAGCTGTAGCACAACGTAAAATTTGTTTGCGCGGTATTCGAGAACGGTTTGACGAATCAACACGAATTCCATAACTTTTTGTCGGTACAGTGTGGAGATGATACGATTCGATTTTGGTGAAAATCGGACAAACGGTCTAGGAGGAGTTCGAAAAAGTAGGTTTTGACTGAAAATCAAGATGGCGGACAGGAAGTTCGGCCAAATTTGGCAAACTTGGTATCTATGTTCTCAGCGTGACCCAGGGAATCTATTAAGACCAGTGGCATTTCAATAGGCAGATTTATTCAAAGGTTATTAGCCTTTTTGGAAATGTTGTTATAACTTTTGACCACAAGGTGGCGCTGTTTCGAAACTTCTCACGCTCCTTCAGGGCATCGTGCTGATGACCCATACCATGTTTCGTAACAATCCATTCATGCGTTCTTAAAATACAGCATTTTAGCACAAAATTCAAAATGGTCGACAGCCAAAATGGCCGATATGGTAAAATTGGATATCAGTCGACTCAGCATGTTGGCCTGAATCTAACGAGACCAATTTGATGATTTTTGGGCAAACTGTTCAGAAGTTATAAGCAAAAATAGCCATTTTTCATATCTCCGGACCAGTAGGTGGCGCTGCGCCGAAACGCAGCATGTAGCCTCAGGTCATGCTTGTGATGACATGTGCCAAGTTTGGTCTGAATCCAATAAAGCGTTGCGGAGATACAGCCTTACGTCTGTTTTCGCAAGCGCTACGTAAAATTTGTTTGTGGGTTTTTTTCGAAAATTGCTAAGCGAATCAACTTGAATTCCATAACTTTTTGTCGGCATGGTCTGTAGATGATCTGATTCAATTTTCATGGAAATTGGAGCAACGGCCTAGGAGGAGTTCGAAAAAGTAGCTTTTCCGGAAAATTCAAAATGGCGGAAAACTTTTCATGACGGAAAATGACGTCATAGGGTGCAATCGAATCGTCATGGGGTCAGGAATCAGAGGGAAAAAGAATTTTGTTTCTAGCCCTTGTGGTTCAAAAGTTATTAGAATAAACATGAGTGAAACTTTGGACAGTTGGTGGCGCTAGAGGGAATGACTTAGACACACCAAAATTGGTGTATTTAATGTTGGGACTGTCCTCTATCAGAATGTCAAACCATTACAACTTTCCCGCGATCGGTTCTATGGGCTGCCATAGACTCCCAGAGCGGAAGAAGAAGAAGAATTATTTTTGGTACGCCAACAGATACAATAGGTGCCTACGCACATTCTGTGCTTGGCCCCTAATAATAATAAGAAACGGAACAGATACAATAGGTGCCTCCGCACCTTCGGTGCTTGGCCCCTAATAAGAACCGGAACAAACACAATAGGTGCCTCCGCACCTTCGGTGCTTGGCCCCTAATTAAAGCTGCAAGCAGCATTTATCGGGGTTCAAGCAGTTAAGGCCTTTAAGGCATTTAAGCACAAAAGCATCAAAAGTTATTAAGATTTATTTAGCAAGCATGTAACCACGGACATAATAGATGGAAAAGACCATTTACAGCCAATACAGGCAGTTTACCATGGGATATATATGGTTTTAAAGCTTTTTAACAGTTATAGCGCCACCTATGGTCCGATCTCCATAAAAATGTTTACTGTGACCTCAAATTGAACCCATACACATGTGTACTGAGTTTGGTGAAGATATCTCATTTACTTCTTGAGTTATAGCCATTTTAGTAAAATAGGCTCCTCCCACAACAATTTACCACATTCTAGTATTATTTACTATGATTCTAGCATGATTTACCATGATATACTACATTCTAGTATGATTTACCATTGTTTACTGTGATTCTAGCATGGTTTACCATAGTTTATCATGATTTATCATAGTTTACCATGGTTTACCCTGTTCTAGCATAGTTTACCATGATTTACCATGTTCTAGCATGATTTACCATGATATACCACATTCTAGTATTATTTATTATGATTTACCATGTTTTTAGCGTGATTTACCATGATTTACCACATTGCTAGCAATTATGTGAAGTATCAGTACAAATGAAGTGATAAACTCTGACAAAATATGATTGTGCTACAATAGTAATTGTTATATAAGTTATTTTTTAGTGTCTTATTGTTATATAAGTGATTTTTAGTGTCTAATGAATGCAAAAGCATATGTGAGTAGACTTCATTAATAAGTAGAATGACCAGCAGAGGGCAGTAGAAGACCACTTATTGGCTCACTTTCACTTTAAACTTCATGATTTTCACCATTTGTCTGCACTAAAGCAAACCAGTTTTTCCATTTTAACTCCATAATGCGTGTTTACACACACACACACACACACACACACACACACACACACACACACACACACACAAAGACAAATGTTGTTGTTTTTTCAATGCTATTGGAATGTGTCATTATGAAAATATATTTGAATGGTCTATAAACATTTCACAAAGTCTTTGTAAGCTATTAATCAGATTATTCAGAATTTATTCAGAAACCTAAGACTACACACACACATTATGTTGTAGATACAGATATTTGATATATATGATGTGATCAAACTGTCAATACTAATACTTTAACAGATGGATTTTGACTAAATGTAATTGTAAATGTTCAAATAGGGATTTTATAAAGTCTCAATATAAATTATAGAACAATATGACAAAATGACTATTTTAAACAGCAGGGGGCAGTAAAATACCACTTATTGGCTTAATATGCCATTATATTCATATCATTTTCACCTTTTTAACTGTTATAGAGGCAAATTTTGTCCGATCTGTCTGAAAATTTTCATGCATGTTCAGAGTGATATTTCACATGTTCTGACTTGTTTTTAAGAAGGTTTGAACATTCATTAAAGAGATATAGGCTTTCGGGGACACTTGGTAAAGGCCACATTTTGAAGTGAACCTATTATAGCTATCCAAATGAAGTAGTTCAACTTTTTCTGACAATTATTGTTCTAGTGAGTCCAGAGAATTGTATTGCACTAGTTTTTAACATTATGATATAAAAAAAAATTATATGATCAGAGATGGAAAAGTCCATTTACAGCCAATACAGGCAGTTTACCATAGGAAATATATGGTTTTAAAGCCTTTTAACAGTTATAGCGCCAACTATTGTCCGATCTCCATAAAATTTGGCATGCTTCTTAATGATGTTATGTCACATATGCTCACCAATTTTTGTGATGTTGTGTTTTTTCATTTAGGATTTATAGGCTTTTTAGTGTATTTTGCCACGCCCCTTTTCTTTATGACCCAATTATAGCCATACGAAAAATTCAAAAGTTAAACTTTTTTTTGATAATTATTGATCTAGAGAGTCCAGAGAATTGTCCTAGACTGGTCTGGTTCCGATCGGGCGAAAAACCTAGGACTAGTTCGCAAAAGTAGGTTTTTAACATGTTCGCGAATATTTAATGAACGGTTTGATTGACAGCAATGGTTCTTGAGGCAAAGTTTTTCAGCATGAGCAGATCTATCAAATGATATGCATTTTGTTACGATAAGTGTAACACCACGTGATTACAGAGCCATAAAACTCGTTAGTGCCAACTAGTGGCTGATTTCTTTCAAAATTCTTACAGACCTCTAGGGCCATGAGTCGAACATGCCCACTGAGTTTCGTTCCGATCGGCCTCCGTTAACCTTGTCTAATAGGTGCTCAAACTTCATTGGCCGATGGCGGCCATGTTTTTTGAGATACACCAATGTCCTCATAGACATACATGACACCTTGGACCAAGACACTGCATACCAATTTTCAAGTCAATCGGACTAATGGTCAGGTGGTTATAGCCAGTTTTATGTTTTTTTCATGTTATAGCGTCACCATGTGGCCAATCGCCACGATTTTTTTACTGTGACCTCAGATTGACCTCTTAAATAATTGTACCGAGTTTGGTGAAGATACCTCATTTACTTCTGGAGTTATGGCCGTTTTAGTAAAATAGGCTCCTCCCACAACATACAATTTGGCGCCCCTTAGCGACCGTGAATCGAAATTTCAACTTTTTTTCAATAATTATTGTTATTCAAACTCCAGAGAACATTTCTGCACTGGTTTGGTTCCGATCGGGCAAAAAACCTAGGACTAGTTCGCAAAAGTAGGCTTTTGACAAAATTCAAAATGGCGGAAAAATTTGCATACCGGAAATGAAATCGGAGATATACGTTTTGTTTGCCATGAGGTCTTGATTACATTGATATAAGACACTTGAGTCTACGACATACAGTCTAGGAGTTATGAGCAGTTTCGCGCTTTTGGTCGCTGTAGCGCCACCTATGGGCCGATTTGGCTAAGTCCGTGTATCTGAGTAGCGAGCAATACTACTACCATTTGACCAAGTATCACATCTCTAGGCCTTATGGTTTTGGCTGCACGATGCGTTTTAGGGAAGAATAATAATAATAATTAAAGCTGCAAGCAGCATTTATCGGGGTTCAAGCATTTAAGGCCTTTAAGCACATAAGCATTTAAGACATTAAGATTTGTTTAGAAAGCTTTTAACCACTGAAATAATAGATGGAAAAGTCCATTTACAGCCAATACAGGCAAGCTTTTTAACAGTTATAGCGCCACCTATAGTCCGATCTCCATGATATTTTGCATGCTTGTTAATGATGTTGTGGCACATATGCTCACCAATTTTCGTGAAGTTCTGAGTTTTCGTTTAGGATTTATAGGCTTTTGAGTGCATTTTGCCACGCCCATTTTCTTTATGACCCAATTATACCCATGCGAAAAATGCAAAAGTTCAACTTTTTTTCGATAATTATTGATCTAGAGAGTCCAGAGAATTGTCCTAGACTGGTCTGGTTCTGATCGGGCGAAAAACCAGGGACTAGTTCGCAAAAGTAGGTTTTTAACATATTCATGAATATTTAATGAACAGTTTGATTGACAGTGATGGTTCTTGAGGCAAAGTTGTTCAGCATGAGCAGATCTATCAAATGATATGCATTTTGTGATGATAAGTGTAACACCACGTGATTACAGAGCCTTAAAACTCGTTAGCGCCAACTAGTGGCCGATTTCTTTCAAAATTCTTACAGACCTCTAGGGGCTTGAGCCGAACATGCCCATCGAGTTTCGCTCCGATCGGACTTCATTAACGATGCTCAAACCTCATTGGCCAATGGCAGCCATGTTTTTCGAGATACGCCAATATCCTTTTAGACATACATGGCCCCTTGGGCCAAGACACTGCATACCAAATTTCAAGTCATTCGGAAAAACGGTCAGTTGTCTATATGTTTTTATTTGTTTTATAGCGCCACCATGTGGCCAATCGACGCAATTTTTTTACTGTGACCTCAGATTGACCTCTTACACATGTGTTCCAAGTTTGGTGAAGTTTACTTAATTACTTCTTGAGTTATAGCCATTTTAGTAAAATAGGCTCCTCCCACAACGTTAATTTTGCACCCCCTAGCGACCATTAATCGAAATTTCAACTTTTTTTCGATAATTATTGATCTTCAGACTCCAGAGAACAATTCCGCACTGGTTTGGTTCCGATCGGGCGAAAAACCAGGGACTAGTTCGCAAAAGTAGGTTTTTGACAAAATTGAAAATGGCGAAAAATCTATCATGGCGGAAATGAAATCGGAGATATACGTTTTTTTCTTCAGGAGCTCTGGATTTCAATGATATAAGACACTTGAAGCTACGCCTTACGGTCTGGGAGTTCTGAGCAGTTTTGCGCTTTTGATTGCTATAGCGCCACCTATGGGCCGATTGGGCTGAGTCCGTGTATCTGAGTAGCGAGCAATAGTACTACCATCTGGCAAAGTTTCAAGTCTCTAGGTCTTACGGTTTGGGCTGCACGATGCGTTTTATGGCGGAAAAATAATAATAATAAAAATCAGGACGATTACAATAGGGTTTCAGCACTTCGTGCTTGAACCCCTAATTAAAGCTGCAAGCAGCATTTATCGGGGTTCAAGCAGTTAAGGCCTTTAAGGCCTTTAAGCACAAAAGCATCAAAAGTTATTAGTTTTATTTAGCAAGCATCTAACCACTGACATAATAGATGAAAAAGACTATTTACAGCCAATACAGGCAATGTACCATAGGAAATATATGGTTTTAAAGCTTTTTAACAGTTATAGCGCCACCTATGGTCCAGCCTCCATAAAATTGTTTACTGTGACCTCAAATTGAACCCATACACATGTGTACTGAGTTTGGTGAAGATATCTCATTTACTTCTTGACTTATAGCCATTTTAGTAAAATAGGCTCCTCCCACAACAATTTACCACATTCTAGTATTATTTACTATGATTCTAGCACGATTGTGCTACAATAGTAATTGTTATATAAGTGATTTTTTAGTGTCTTATTGTTATATAAGTGATTTTTAGTGTCTAATAAATGTAAAAGCATATGTGAGTAGACTTCATTAATAAGTAGAATGGCCAGCAGAGGGCAGTAGAAGACCACATATTGGCACACTTTCACTTTAAACTTATTGTTTTTCACCATTTTTCTGCACTAAAGCAAACCAGTTTTTCCATTTTAACTCCATAATGCATGTTTACACACACACACACACACACACACACACACACACACACACAAAGACAAATGTTGTTGTTTTTTCAATGCTATTGGGATGTCATTATGAAAATATATTTGAATGGTCTATAAACATTTCACAAAGTCTTTGTAAGCTATTAATCAGATTATTCAGAATTTATTCAGAAACCTAAGACTACACACACACGTTATGTTGTAGATACAGATATTTGATATATATGATGTGATCAAACTGTCAATACTAATACTTTAACAGATGGATTTTGACTAAATGTAATTGTAAATGTTCAAATAGGGATTTTATAAAGTCTCAATATAAATTATAGAACAATATGACAAAATGACTATTTTAAACAGCAGGGGGCAGTAAAATACCACTTATTGGCTTAATATGCCATTATATTCATATCATTTTCACCTTTTTAACTGTTATAGAGGCAAATTTTGTCCGATCTGTCTGAAAATGTTCATGCATGTTCAGAGTGATATTTCACATGTTCTGACTTGTTTTTAAGAAGGTTTGAACATTCATTAAAGAGATATAGGCTTTCGGGGACACTTGGTAAAGGCCACATTTTGAAGTGAACCTATTATAGCTATCCAAATGAAGTAGTTCAACTTTTTCTGACAATTATTGTTCTAGTGAGTCCAGAGAATTGTATTGCACTAGTTTTTAACATTATGATATAAAAAAAAATTATATGATCAGAGATGGAAAAGTCCATTTACAGCCAATACAGGCAGTTTACCATAGGAAATATATGGTTTTAAAGCCTTTTAACAGTTATAGCGCCAACTATTGTCCGATCTCCATAAAATTTGGCATGCTTCTTAATGATGTTATGTCACATATGCTCACCAATTGTTGTGATGTTGTGTTTTTTCATTTAGGATTTATAGGCTTTTTAGTGTATTTTGCCACGCCCCTTTTCTTTATGACCCAATTATAGCCATACGAAAAATTCAAAAGTTAAACTTTTTTTTGATAATTATTGATCTAGAGAGTCCAGAGAATTGTCCTAGACTGGTCTGGTTCCGATCGGGCGAAAAACCTAGGACTAGTTCGCAAAAGTAGGTTTTTAACATGTTCGCAAATATTTAATGAACGGTTTGATTGACAGCAATGGTTCTTGAGGCAAAGTTTTTCAGCATGAGCAGATCTATCAAATGATATGCATTTTGTTACGATAAGTGTAACACCACGTGATTACAGAGCCATAAAACTCGTTAGTGCCAACTAGTGGCTGATTTCTTTCAAAATTCTTACAGACCTCTAGGGCCATGAGTCGAACATGCCCACTGAGTTTCGTTCCGATCGGCCTCCGTTAACCTTGTCTAATAGGTGCTCAAACTTCATTGGCCGATGGCGGCCATGTTTTTTGAGATACACCAATGTCCTCATAGACATACATGACACCTTGGACCAAGACACTGCATACCAATTTTCAAGTCAATCGGACTAATGGTCAGGTGGTTATAGCCAGTTTTATGTTTTTTTCATGTTATAGCGCCACCATGTGGCCAATCGCCACGATTTTTTTACTGTGACCTCAGATTGACCTCTTAAATAATTGTACCGAGTTTGGTGAAGATACCTCATTTACTTCTGGAGTTATGGCCGTTTTAGTAAAATAGGCTCCTCCCACAACATACAATTTGGCGCCCCTTAGCGACCGTGAATCGAAATTTCAACTTTTTTTTGATAATTATTGATATTCAAACTCCAGAGAACATTTCTGCACTGGTTTGGTTCCGATCGGGCAAAAAACCTAGGACTAGTTCGCAAAAGTAGGTTTTTGACAAAATTCAAAATGGCGGAAAAATTTGCATACCGGAAATGAAATCGGATATATACGTTTTGTTTGCCATGAGGTCTTGATTACATTGATATAAGACACTTGAGTCTACAACATACAGTCTAGGAGTTATGAGCAGTTTCGCGCTTTTGGTTGCTGTAGCGCCACCTATGGGCCGATTTGGCTAAGTCCGTGTATCTGAGTAGCGAGCAATACTACTACCATTTGACCAAGTATCACGTCTCTAGGCCTTACGGTTTTGGCTGCACGATGCGTTTTAGGGAAGAATAATAATAATAATTAAAGCTGCAAGCAGCATTTATCGGGGTTCAAGCTATTAAGGCCTTTGAGGGCATTTAAGCACAATAGCATCAAAAGTTATCAAGTTTTATTTAGCAAGCATTTAACCAATGACATAATAGATGGAAAACACCATTTACAGCCAATACAGGCAATGTACCATAGGAAATACATGGTTTTAAAGCTTTTTAACAGTTATAGCGCCACCTGTTGTCCGATCT